>NW_027196145.1:17500-106019 GCF_038502225.1 Cherax quadricarinatus | reverse complement strand
CATTTAAATGCCATGGTAAATAAGAAAAATATATTAGTGCTTTGTTTATTTGTGTTAACTGTTTTGCGAGAGCTGATGGTTAATGTTTATTGATCGGGAAGATTATTATGAAATGAATAGAAGGAAATCAGAATCGAAAGAAGGAAGAGGATCAAGATCTCTTCACCGGGCGAGACACCTTCCTCAAAGTTACTGTAGCTAGATTGTGGGGACGATCTCTGGTGTTCTCACTCTCATCAGGACGAGGTTACACTCTGTTCATTCCTTTTCGCTGTTTTTTTTTTATTCAACTCTGGAAAGGTAGCAAGAATAAAGTTATGTCACTGTAATAACTCCTAAACAGTAAAGGAAATCAAGTCCCAAACATCTCAGCTGATACGGATTCCATTATATAATAATCGTTCATATGTAAAAAACAATATCTTAAAATGTTTTAGATGGCAGTATAAGGATGTTTTAATAAATTGATAAACCGGGTCGAGCACAAAACACTTCCTTCTTAAAGCTGCCCAAAACACTAAATTACATGTCAGTTTATAAGAAATCTAATTAGTCATTATTATTTGCGACCACTGTCAGCCTCAGAGTTATCTCTGAGTTACCAGACCTTGCCACGTGGAGGCCAGTGTCTTTAAGGTCCACTTACTGTTTTTTTTATGCTTTCCTTAGGTTCATGTGTCCAGGAGTCCATCTGTGTCCCCTCAGATATTCTCCCTTCCCCACTTTCCCAAGGTCTGCCTTAGCAACCAGTATCTCCTTTCCCAGGTCCATGTGTCCAGGAGTCCATCTGTTCGCCTCAGATATTTCCCCGTCCCCACTTCCCCAAGGTATTCTCGCTTTTCCCAGGTCCGTGTGTCCAGGAGTCCATCTGTGTCCCCTCAGATGTTCTCCCTTCCCCACTTTCCCAAGGTCTGCCTTAGCAACCAGTATCCCCATCTTTCCCAGGTCCATGTGTCCAGGAGTCCATCTGTCCGCCTCAGATATTCCCCCTTCCCCACTTCCCCAAGGTATTCTCGCTTTTCCCAGGTCCGTGTGTCCAGGAGTCCATCTGTGTCCCCTCAGATGTTCTCCCTTCCCCACTTTCCCAAGGTGTGCCTTAGCAACCAGTATCCCCATCTTTACCAGGTCCATGTGTCCAGGAGTCCATCTGTGTCCCCTCAAATGTTCTCCCTTCCCCACTTTCCCAAGGTCTGCCTTAGCAACCAGTATCCCCATCTTTCCCAGGTCCATGTGTCCAGGAGTCCATCTGTCCGCCTCAGATATTCCCCCTTCCCCACTTCCCCAAGGTATTCTCGCTTTTCCCAGGTCCATGTGTCCAGGAGTCCATCTGTCCGCCTCAGATATTCCCCCTTTCCCAAGGTATTCTCGCTATTCCCAGGTCCGTGTGTCCAGGAGTCCATCTGTGTCCCCTCAGATGTTTCTCCCTTCCCCACTTGTCCCCTCAGATGTTCTCCCGTCCCCACTTTCCCAAGGTCTGCCTTAGCAACCAGTATCTCCTTCTTTCCCAGGTCCATGTGTCCAGGAGTCCATCTGTCCGCCTCAGATATTCCCCTTTCCCCACTTCCCCAAGGTATTCTCGCTTTTCCCAGGTCCATGTGTCCAGGAGTCCATCTGTCCGCCTCAGATATTCCCCCTTCCCCACTTCCCCAAGGTATTCTCGCTTTTCCCAGGTCCATGTGTCCAGGAGTCCATCTGTGTCCCCTCAGATGTTCTCCCTTCCCCACTTTCCCAAGGTCTGCCTTAGCAACCAGTATCCCCATCTTTCCCAGGTCCATGTGTCCAGGAGTCCATCTGTCCGCCTCAGATATTCCCCCTTCCCCACATTCCCAAGGTTTTCTCGCTTTTCCCAGGTCCGTGTGTCCAGGAGTCCATCTGTGTCCCCTCAGATGTTCTCCCTTCCCCACTTTCCCAATGTATTCTCGCTTTTCCCAGGTCCGTGTGTCCAGGAGTCCATCTGTGTCCCCTCAGATGTTCTCCCTTCCCCACTTTCCCAAGGTCTGCCTTAGCAACCAGTATCCCCATCTTTCCCAGGTCCATGTGTCCAGGAGTCCATCTGTCCGCCTCAGATATTCCCCTTCCCCACTTCCCCAAGGTATTCTCGCTTTTCCCAGGTCCATGTGTCCAGGAGTCCATCTGTGTCCCCTCAGATGTTCTCCCTTCCCCACTTTCCCAAGGTCTGCCTTAGCAACCAGTATCCCCATCTTTCCCAGGTCCATGTGTCCAGGAGTCCATCTGTGTCCCCTCAGATGTTCTCCCTTCCCCACTTTCCCAAGGTCTGCCTTAGCAACCAGTATCTCCATCTTTCCCAGGTCCATGTGTCCAGGAGTCCATCTGTCTGCCTCAGATATTCCCCCTTCCCCAAGGTATTCTCGCTTTTCCCAGGTCCATGTGTCCAGGAGTCCACCTGTGTCCCCTCAGATGTTCTCCCCTTCCCAAGGTATTCTTTCCCAGGTCCGTGTGTCCAGGAGTCCATCTGTGTCCCCTCAGATGTTCTCACTTCCCCACTTCCCCAAGGTATTCTCTCTTTTCCCAGATCCACGTGTCCAGGAGTCCATCTGTGTCCCCTCAGATGTTCTCCCTTCCCCACTTTCCCAAGGTCTGCCTTAGCAACCAGTATCCCCATCTTCCCCAGGTCCATGTGTCCAGGAGTTCATCTGTCCGCCTCAGATATTCCCCCTTCCCCACGGTATTCTCGCTTTTTTCAGGTCCGTGTGTCCAGGAGTCCATCTGTGTCCCCTCAGATGTTCTCCATTCCCCACTTTCCCAAGGTATTCTCGCTTTTCCCAGGTCCGTGTGTCCAGGAGTCCATCTGTGTCCCCTCAGATGTTCTCCCTTCCCTACTTTCCCAACCAGTATCCCCATCTTTCCCAGGTCCATGTGTCCAGGAGTCCACCTGTCCGCCTCAGATATTCCCCCTTCCCCACTTCCCCAAGGTATTCTCGCTTTTCCCAGGTCCATGTGTCCAGGACTCCATCTGTCCGCCTCAGATATTCCCCCTTCCCCACTTCCCCAAGGTATTCTCGCTTTTCCCAGGTCCATGTGTCCAGGAGTCCATCTGTCCGCCTCAGATATTCCCCCTTCCCCCCTTTTCCAAGGTATTCTCGCTTTTCCCAGGTCCGTGTGTCCCCTCAGATGTTCTCCCTTCCCCACTTTCCCAAGGTATTCTCGCTTTTCCCAGGTCCATGTGTCCAGGAGTCCATCTGTGTCCCCTCAGATGTTCTCCCTTCCCCACTTTCCCAAGGTCTGCCTTAGCAAACAGCATCCCCATCTTTCCCAGGTCTATGTGTCCAGGAGTCCATCTGTCTGCCTCAGATATTCCCCCTTCCCCACTTCCTCAAGGTATTCTCGCTTTTCCCAGGTCTATGTGTCCAGGAGTCCATCTGTCTGCCTCAGATATTCCCCCTTCCCCACTTCCCCAAGGTATTCTCGCTTTTCCCAGGTCCATGTCCATCTGCCCGCCTCCCCCTTCCCCACTTCCCCAAGGTATCCTTGCCTTTCCCAGGTCCATGTGTCCAGGAATCCATCCGTGGGCCCCCGGATGTCTCCCCTTCCTCACTTTCCTTAGGATATCTTCCAGTCTCAGCCTTCCCCAGGTTATGTATCCCGAAGTCAGCTCAGCCACCCTCCGTGATCTAGCCAGATGAGAACGAGGTCTTGTCTATCTGGTCTACGGTAGAGACTTTCCAGGTGAGTGGAATTACAGGAGGGGACACACAGAAATCTGCGTCCTGTAATTACACTCACCAAGACAGTCTAGACCGTAAGTCAGCCAGACGCAGCCAAGCTACCGTCCAGTTCGGCCACCAAGGCCTGGCCACTCAGTGAAATTTTGGGAGTTCTATTTATATTATACAATTTTTCTGCATTAAATATAAGATTTTTTACTTAATTACCAGTTCAAGTGTGTTTGTGAATGTTTTTGTGTGTTTATGAGTGCTCGTTTGTTAGTGTGTTTGTCCACCTCCACGAGAACTGTAATAAGTGTTGAACATTTTATTTTCATTTGGTTATTTATCCTATATATCCGGAAGACGCGCAGTGAGTTACAAACGCAGCGCTTGATGGAAATATATTATTTTGTCTGACTTTTTGGATTATCCTGGGTAATTTACGCATATGTTACTGTGCATGATCATTTGTGTAACTGTTTATGTATATTTGTACCTAAATAAACTTACACACACTCTTATTTTCACGCTCATTTGCATATTTGTGCAACGGCAGCCTGCGTGGTCACCATCATTCATACACGCACTAAACAACGCAACTGCACGCACACACAAACATGTATAAAAAACACTCATCTCCTCTTACACTAATATGAATGCAATCACAAGTACACACACACACACACACACACACACAAACACACACACACACACACACACACACACACACACACACACACACACACACACACACACACACACACACACACACACACACACACACACACACACACACACACACACACACACACACACACACACACATTGCATACACACATTCACACATATACACACATGCGCTTGTACCCATTCATATATGCGCTCATCATGGTTGTTAAAATTATGTTTGTTTTCTCAATATAAAATCGAAAAGTTGGAGGCAGAAAAATTCAGGCTTCCTCAATGTTCGAGAATTCAGTAACTTTATATTTTCAATATTCTGAGAGAGAACATTGAGTTTTGGCATGTTGAAGACATTCATTTTGAAAGGTGTGAAAAGTGGCTAGTTTGAGGCACTTTTGGTAAAGAAGACACTCATGAATTATCTTATGGAAGATAAACTTTAACTACAAAACTTTGTTAAAGAACTGGGAAGTTTTTCTCGTTTCTAACATTTTCACTTCTCTAACTTCTTCAGGTTTATAAGTAAAGTGACTAGTGTGCTTCTGTACACTAGTTAGTACGACTCTCCTGCACACTGGTCAGTACGACTCTATTGCACACTGGTCAGTACGGCTCTCCTGCACACTGGTCAGTACGACTCTCCTGCACACTGGTCAGTACGACTCTCCTGCACACTGCACACTGATCAGTACGACTCTCCTGGACACTGGTCAGTACGACTCTCTTGCACACTAGTCAGAACGACTATCCTGTACACTATTGCACACTGGTCATTGCGACTATCCTGCACACTGGTCAGTACGACTCTCCTGCACACTGGTCAGCACGACTCTCCTGCACACTGGTCAGCACGACTCTCCTGCACACTGGTCAGTACGACTCTGTCTTACTGAGATCGTAAGTTATGCTGTCATGGTCTGTCGTGTCGTCATATATTATACAATTATTGTTGCTTTGTAATTTATTGCGATGTATCATTGTTAACATATATTATACCTTGATGGTCTGGCACACAATGTTATTTCTTTAATCTTAATGTTTATACCATAACGAATACTAATGTTAATGTTTAGGTGAAGTTAACGTGGTATGTGAACATCGTGCAGCTCATAACAATTAAAAGTTGTAAACTTCTATTTTGAGTAACTGCTAACTTAAAATATTTTCAGTTAGGAAAACTTTCTTAAAAGATGCAGTGATATATTATTAATCAAAAGAAGGATGGGACATAATGATATAAGGATGATCTGGTATGGGATATAAGGATGATCTGGTATGGGATATAAGGATGATCTGGTATGGGATATAAGGATGATCTGGTATGGGATATAAGGATGATCTGGTATGGGATATAATATAAGGATGATCTGGTATGGGATATAAGGATGATCTGGTATGGATCTGGTATGGGATATAAGGATGATCTGGTATGGGATATAAGGATATAATGATGATCTGGTATGGGATATAAGGAAGCAGATCACATCAAACTCAAGACACAACACAAAGGAACATTAGAACAACTTAGGCAACACACCTGAGCTGACCAACACAATTCCTCACGAAACTACTTTTTTCAGCATAATTTAATCTCGTGTATTTACATTGTGGCCAAAAAATTAACAAGCAGTTCATTAACTATCCATTATTGCAAATTATCATTAACTCCGAAAATTTCAACTCATCTTCAACATGAATCTTTACAACTCATCATCAACCATCTCTTACCACAACTCACTATAAACCATTCATAATCCTAACTCACTATAAACCATCCATCACCACAATTCCCCATCAACTATCCATTACCTTAACTCATCAGCCATCCATCGCCACGGCTCACCATCAACCATCCATCACCTCAGCTCACAATCAACCATACATCACCACTACTCACTCTAAAATATCCATCATCACAATGCACCATCATCCATGTATAGCCAAAAATTGCCATCAACCATCCATCACCACAACTCACTATCAACCATCCATAACCACAACTCACTATCATCCATCCATAGCCACAACCACAACTTACCATCAAGTCGACACACTGTAAACTATCCATCACCACAACTCGCTATCATAGATCGCCCCAACCATTCCCCACCACAACTCACTACCAACTATCCACATTATATCCAACAGGACTCACATATGTCTATAATAGGAGTGAGAAACATTTAGTGTTTTATGTGGATGTTCAATGAATGTTCTATTCAAGATCAAAGTGTTCTGTTTCTAATCAACATGTTCATTAAAATTTCTGAGCCACTTCAACGTGCTCAGTAAGTGTTCTGTTTCAGATCTACATTGTATGTGAATATAAAGTCAAGAAAATTTTCCAACCAGCTTGAATTTCCTAACATGTGGTTGCTAATAAGTCCCTCATAACCTACTATGAGGATGCCCATATGCTATGCATGACAGGCATGACAGATGCAGGCAATTACATAAGTGAGAGTCTTCTTTACCTCAACTCTCGAGACTGAAGAAAAGGTATTGAAATGAAGTTATACCTCGGTTAATAATAATTAATACCTCCTAAACAGTAAATTAAATGATTAGCGTTCATATTTAAAAATAAACTAAAAATGTGAACATCATCTGTTATGAAAAATATTAATCTCGATAAGCTCTGCTTCCCCAAAATTCTAAAAGTGTTTTTTTTTATTTTATGAGAAATCGAAATTGCGACCACTGTCAGCCTCAGAGTTATCTTTGAGTTACCAGACCTTGCCACGTGGAGGCCAGTGGTTCGTCTTTAAGGTCCACCCACCCACTTACTGTGTTCTTGATGCTTTCCCCAGGTTCATGTGTCCAGGAGTCCATCTGTCCGCCTCAGATATTCTCCCTTCCCCACTTCCCCAAGGTCTGTCTCAACAACCAGTGTCCCTCGTCTTTCCCAGGTCCATGTATCCAGGAGTCCATCTGTCCGCCTCAGATATTCTCCCTTACCCACTTCCCCAGGGTATTCTCGCTTTTCCCAGGTTCATGTGTCCAGGAATCCATCCGTGGGCCCCCGGATGTCTCCCCTTCCTCACTTCCCTTAGGTTATTTTCCAGTCTCAGCCTTCCCCAGGTTATGTATCCCGAAGTCAGCTCAGCCACCCTCCGTGATCTAGCCAGATGAGAACGAGGCCTTGTTTAGCTGGTCTACGGTAGAGACTGTCCAGGTGGGTGGAATTACAGGAGGGGACACACAGTAAACTGCGTCCTGTAATTACACCACCAAGACAGCCTAGACCGTAAGTCAGCCAGACGCAGCCAAGCTACCGTCCAGTTCGGCCACCAAGGCCTGGCCACTCAGTGAAATTTTGGGAGTTCTATTTATTTTATACAATTCATCTACATTATTGTACTTAATCAGCAGTTTAAGTGTGTTTATGAATGTTTTAGTCTACGTGGATGAATGTTCGTGTATTAATCTGTATGTCCACCTCCACCAGAACTATAATAAGTGTTGAACTGTATGTTTTTATTTCGTTATTAGTCTTATGTATTTGTAATACGAGCAGTTACAAGAGTCCGGCACAATGGAAATAAGTTACTTTGTCTGACTTTTTTGTTGTTATCCTGGGTAATTTACGCATATTTTAATATGTATAATAATTTGTGAAACTGTATTTATGTGTACCTGTACCTAAATAATCTTACGTATGCACACACACTTATTTTCACACTCATTTGTGCATTTCCACAACCACGGCTGCGGATTCACCATCATTCATACGTACAAAGCAACGCACACGCTCTCACAAACACACATACATATGTATAACACACACTGATCGCCTCGTACACTAATATGCTTGTAATCACTAATACACGCGCACGCACACACACACACACACACACACACACACACACACACACACACACACACACACACACACACACACACACACACACACACACACACACACACACACACACACACACACACACACACACACACACACACACACACACACGTCCATCTATACCACACGCACATATGTACTCAAATTTGTATCCATTTATATATGCAGTCTCCCTCACGGTTGTTAAAATTATGTTTGTGTTTTCAAAATAAAGTCGAGAAGTTGTGGGTTGAAAAAAATCAGACTTCCTCAAGTTAGGGAATTCAGGAACTTTACATATTTCAATATTTTGATGCAGAATGTTGGTTCTCGCCATTTTGAAGACATCCACTAGACAGAAAACTCTACCTTGAATTATCTTTTGGAAGACAAAGTTCTATAAATAATTTTTAAACAGTTTAACTAATTTCTTTCTATTCTCACATTTTCACTTACGTAACATCTTCTAGACCATCATAAAACATTATCCCTCCCCCACGGACTATAAACATTATGGGATGAAAATAAAAACTAGCAGCTGGGGATATTCGATCCCTTGACATGGACAACTAATATGGTGGGTCTTACCCACTGGTCAGTGCGTCTCCGACTTACTAACATTCTACATTATAATGTCATGTTCTGTGATGTGTAAATGTTAGCAGAATTATAAAATTAATGTTGTATTGTAATGTACTGCGATGTTTAATTGTTAGTATGTATTATACCTTGAATGGTGTACCACACAATGTTGTTTCTTCAACATTAATGTTTATGCCATTAAGAATACTTAATGTTTAAGGGGTATTTTCGTTGTAATAACTGGTAACATAACTATTTTTCAGTTGGTTAAATTTTCTTAAATGTTGTTGTGATTCATAAATAAAATAAAATCTTAGACTTACGTTGCAGAAGTGATGAGAAAAATAACATAAAAAAGGAAACCAGAAGTATTTTTTTTAGAAATAAAGCATTTGAGGATTGGCAAGAGTTCTGGAAGAAAGTTGAGGAGTATCAAGAGCTCTGGAAGAAAGCTGAGGAGTATCAAGAGCTCTGGAAGAAAGTTGAGGAGTGGCAAGAGTTCTGGAAGAAAGATGAGTATCAAGAGTTCTGGAAGAAAGTTGAGGAGTATCAAGAGCTCTGGAAGAAAGTTGAGGAGTATCAAGAGCTCTGGAAGAAAGTTGAGGAGTATCAAGAGTTCTGGAAGAAAGTTGAGGAGTATCAAGAGTTCTGGAAGAAAGTTGAGGAGTATCAAGAGCTCTGGAAGAAAGTTGAGGAGTATCAAGAGCTCTGGAAGAAAGTTGAGGAGTATCAAGAGTTCTGGAAGAAAGTTGAGGATTGGCAAGAGTTCTGGAAGAAAATTGAAGAGTATCAAGAGCTCTGGAAGAAAGTTGAGGATTGGCAAGAGTTCTGGAAGAAAATTGAAGAGTATCAAGAGCTCTGGACGAAAGTTGAGGAGTGGCAAGAGTTCTGGAAGAAAGCTGAGGAGTATCAAGAGCTCTGGAAGAAATCTGAGGAGTGGCAAGAGTTCCTAAAGAAAGTTGAGGAGTATCAAGAGCTCTGGAAGAAAGTTGAGGAGTGGCAAGAGTTCTGGAAGAACGTTAAGGAGTATTAAGAGCTTCTGAAGAAAGTTGAGAAGTATTAGGAGCTCCGGAAGAAAGTTGATGAGATCTGAAAGAAAATTGAGGAGTATTAAGAGCTCTGGAAGAAAGCTGAGGAGTATTAAGAGCTCCGGAAGAAAGCTGAGGAGTATTAAGAGCTCCGGAAGAAAGTTGAGGAGTATTAAGAGCTCCGGAAGAAAGCTGAGGAGTATTAAGAGCTCCGGAAGAAAGCTGAGGAGTATTAAGAGCTCCGGAAGAAAGCTGAGGAGTATCAAGAGCTCTAGAAGAAGCTGAGGAGTATTAAGAGCTCCGGAAGAAAGCTGAGGAGTATTAAGAGCTCCGGAAAAATGCTGAGGAGTATTAAGAGCTCCGGAAGAATGCTGAGGAGTATTAAGAGCTCCGGAAGAAAGCTGAGGAGTATTAAGAGCTCCGGAAGAAAGCTGAGGAGTATTAAGAGCTCCGGAAGAAAGCTGAGGAATATCAAGAGCTCCGGAAGAAAGCTGATAAGTATTAAGAGCTCCGGAAGAAAGCTGAGGAGTATTAAGAGCTCCGGAAGAAAGCTGAGGAGTATTAAGAGCTCCGGAAGAAAGCTGAGGAGTATTAAGAGCTCCGGAAGAAAGCTGAGGAGTATTAAGAGCTCCGGAAGAAAGCTGAGGAGTATTAAGAGCTCCGGAAGAAAGCTGAGGAGTATCAAGAGCTCTAGAAGAAAGCTGAGGAGTATCAAGAGCTCTAGAAGAAAGCTGAGGAGTATCAAGAGCTCTAGAAGAAAGCTGAGGAGTATTAAGAACTCCATATAAACTTGACGAAATAATAAAATAAGAAGCAAAGACGATGAAGTTTATCCGGTAAACAAAAGTATAATAATTCTTTGTCATTGTTGGAAACATAACAAAACAAAACAAGTAACTAAACATGAATGTGGATGTAAGATTTGAAGACAAATTTAATACATAAATCGTTGGGATGCGGTGCGATTCCAGGTTGTTATGACCAGAGAACATAAGAATGGAGGAACACTGCAGAAGGCCTACTGGCCCATACAAGGCAGGTCCTTATCAAAATGACCTCTACCCATAGCTACCCAAAAATTTACTCTCGACCCAATGACAAATCAAACCCAGGCCCTCCCACTCATATATTTGTCAAATCACTTTTTATACCCTCCTAAAGTCCTAGCTTCTATCACCCTTCTGGGAAGATTGTTCCACACATCCACAACTCTGTTAGAAAACCAGTACTTACCTATGTCCTTTCTAAATCTAAATTTATCCAACTTTAATCCATTATTTCTGGTTTTTACCTGGTTCGACACCCTCAGTACTTTATTAATATCTCCTTTGTTTATGCCCGTAATCCACTTATACACTTCAATTATATCTCCCCTCATTCTACGTCTCTCCAGAGAGTGGAGATTTAAGGTTTTAAGTCTATCTTCATACGGGAGGTTCCTTACACAGTAAATCGTTTTAGTCATTCTTCTCTGTATGTTCTCCAATGAGTCTATGTCCATCCTGTAGTAAGGGGACCAAAACTGAGCAGCATAATCTAAATGAGGCCTCACTAGTGATGTATAGAGCTGTAAAATAACTTTTGAACTTATGTTACTTATACTTCTTGAGATAAATCCTAGTAATCTGTTAGCCTTGTTGCGCACACTAAGGCACTGCTGTCTTGGCTTTAGATTTCTGCTTACCATGACTCCCAAGTCAAGATAACATATTGTGGCATGCAAAGAGTACGTAACCTTTATTCGGCGCATGGACACACCCTCATTTACAGGCTATCTCCCCCAACCAGCGAACCAGGTTGCTAAGAGTTGATGATGGGGCCCCATCGTTCAACTAGTGACCAGGTTCTAGCCAATAAGAAGGTGGGATTGGCAATCGCAGAGGTTATGTGGATACCGCTCTCCTGTCTGCCCTTGTCATTCCCATTCTAGAGCTGGTTGAAGCACGGTCTGCTATCTTGTGGCTTCTATTTCTGCCTTGCTTACCGTGGAGTGCACTATATTTATCACTGTACATAGTGTACATATTGCTGTTCTAAATTGGTGAAGGATAATATAAGTCTAAACTTTTTCTACTGTGTTTATTTGCTCCCATTACACCTGGGATAACAGGCCATTTGAAATCCTAGGTTGTAATACATATGTAGTACATAATAACGATATTAGTAGTGCTAGTAGTAATGATAATAGTAGTACTAGTAGTAATGATAATAGCAATAATGTTAATTCTATCAGTAGTCTAAGCTCTTCTTCCTATTAAATATTCATGAATGTTTGTCGGCACAAATGAGTAAAAATTTTTATTCAGCTTTTCAGGTCGACTTTATTACTGGAAGGTTTGGAATATGTAGAGATATTTTTCATCTTTAGCTGTGTGACATCCTTGTCAATGTGACAGTAAGATGCGTAGGATGGGGAGAAAACCTTTCCGTATACTAAATTCCCTCAACTCTACAGACAGTTGCAAAGATAGCTAGAATGTAGGTATCCCTTCTCAGCAGACAGCCTGTATACACCCAGTGATGCCCTTACAATAATTCCCAAACATTAATGGATAGAAAGAACGTCTGTTTAAAGGCAAACCCACAAATATTCGAGCTGATACAGTGTAAAAATATCTTATATTGTTCATTATTAATTTATCCTCAGAACATGAAAGGAGTTTTAAATAAGGGTTGATATATTAGCATACCAGGAGGATCCGCAGCCAGACTGTGGGATCGACTGGTGGTGTTCTTGCTCTTGCCAGGTCCAAGCCCATAACAGCAAAGTTTTCCTTTTACTGTCTTGCTGTTTAATTGAGACACTTATGCAACACATGGGAATCTTTATTGAAGAAACGTTTCGCCACACAGTGGCTTCATCAGTCCAATACAAAGTAGAAATGGGTAAGGAGAGTAGAAGTATGAGGTAATCAGTCCCTCAACCTGGATTCGATGTGTTCAGTCCATCACTCTTGTAGTAAGTGCAGCATAGGGCCAGAGAGGTGGCTTATATACTGCGGTGAGATGAGTTGAAGCAGGAGGAGGCGGGATCTTAGTGGGACCTGCCACTAATGTAAGTAGGTCATCGTCCAAAGGTTTGGGCAAGCGTTGAAGTCTTTGTACCAAGATTCCATGATGTTGCAGTGTCTGACAGATGTGATGAATGGTTTTGAAAACCGACAAGTTGAAGAATTGAGACACTTATGCAACACATGGGAATCTTTATTGAAGAAACGTTTCGCCACACAGTGGCTTCATCAGTCCAATACAAAGTAGAAATGGGTAAGGAGAGTAGAAGTATGAGGTAATCAGTCCCTCAACCTGGATTCGATGTGTTCAGTCCATCACTCTTGTAGTAAGTGCAGCATAGGGCCAGAGAGGTGGCTTATATACTGCGGTGAGATGAGTTGAAGCAGGAGGAGGCGGGATCTTAGTGGGACCTGCCACTAATGTAAGTAGGTCATCGTCCAAAGGTTTGGGCAAGCGTTGAAGTCTTTGTACCAAGATTCCATGATGTTGCAGTGTCTGACAGATGTGATGAATGGTTTTGAAAACCGACAAGTTGAAGAATTGAGACACTTATGCAACACATGGGAATCTTTATTGAAGAAACGTTTCGCCACACAGTGGCTTCATCAGTCCAATACAAAGTAGAAATGGGTAAGGAGAGTAGAAGTATGAGGTAATCAGTCCCTCAACCTGGATTCGATGTGTTCAGTCCATCACTCTTGTAGTAAGTGCAGCATAGGGCCAGAGAGGTGGCTTATATACTGCGGTGAGATGAGTTGAAGCAGGAGGAGGCGGGATCTTAGTGGGACCTGCCACTAATGTAAGTAGGTCATCGTCCAAAGGTTTGGGCAAGCGTTGAAGTCTTTGTACCAAGATTCCATGATGTTGCAGTGTCTGACAGATGTGATGAATGGTTTTGAAAACCGACAAGTTGAAGAATTGAGACACTTATGCAACACATGGGAATCTTTATTGAAGAAACGTTTCGCCACACAGTGGCTTCATCAGTCCAATACAAAGTAGAAATGGGTAAGGAGAGTAGAAGTATGAGGTAATCAGTCCCTCAACCTGGATTCGATGTGTTCAGTCCATCACTCTTGTAGTAAGTGCAGCATAGGGCCAGAGAGGTGGCTTATATACTGCGGTGAGATGAGTTGAAGCAGGAGGAGGCGGGATCTTAGTGGGACCTGCCACTAATGTAAGTAGGTCATCGTCCAAAGGTTTGGGCAAGCGTTGAAGTCTTTGTACCAAGATTCCATGATGTTGCAGTGTCTGACAGATGTGATGAATGGTTTTGAAAACCGACAAGTTGAAGAATTGAGACACTTATGCAACACATGGGAATCTTTATTGAAGAAACGTTTCGCCACACAGTGGCTTCATCAGTCCAATACAAAGTAGAAATGGGTAAGGAGAGTAGAAGTATGAGGTAATCAGTCCCTCAACCTGGATTCGATGTGTTCAGTCCATCACTCTTGTAGTAAGTGCAGCATAGGGCCAGAGAGGTGGCTTATATACTGCGGTGAGATGAGTTGAAGCAGGAGGAGGCGGGATCTTAGTGGGACCTGCCACTAATGTAAGTAGGTCATCGTCCAAAGGTTTGGGCAAGCGTTGAAGTCTTTGTACCAAGATTCCATGATGTTGCAGTGTCTGACAGATGTGATGAATGGTTTTGAAAACCGACAAGTTGAAGAATTGAGACACTTATGCAACACATGGGAATCTTTATTGAAGAAACGTTTCGCCACACAGTGGCTTCATCAGTCCAATACAAAGTAGAAATGGGTAAGGAGAGTAGAAGTATGAGGTAATCAGTCCCTCAACCTGGATTCGATGTGTTCAGTCCATCACTCTTGTAGTAAGTGCAGCATAGGGCCAGAGAGGTGGCTTATATACTGCGGTGAGATGAGTTGAAGCAGGAGGAGGCGGGATCTTAGTGGGACCTGCCACTAATGTAAGTAGGTCATCGTCCAAAGGTTTGGGCAAGCGTTGAAGTCTTTGTACCAAGATTCCATGATGTTGCAGTGTCTGACAGATGTGATGAATGGTTTTGAAAACCGACAAGTTGAAGAATTGAGACACTTATGCAACACATGGGAATCTTTATTGAAGAAACGTTTCGCCACACAGTGGCTTCATCAGTCCAATACAAAGTAGAAATGGGTAAGGAGAGTAGAAGTATGAGGTAATCAGTCCCTCAACCTGGATTCGATGTGTTCAGTCCATCACTCTTGTAGTAAGTGCAGCATAGGGCCAGAGAGGTGGCTTATATACTGCGGTGAGATGAGTTGAAGCAGGAGGAGGCGGGATCTTAGTGGGACCTGCCACTAATGTAAGTAGGTCATCGTCCAAAGGTTTGGGCAAGCGTTGAAGTCTTTGTACCAAGATTCCATGATGTTGCAGTGTCTGACAGATGTGATGAATGGTTTTGAAAACCGACAAGTTGAAGAATTGAGACACTTATGCAACACATGGGAATCTTTATTGAAGAAACGTTTCGCCACACAGTGGCTTCATCAGTCCAATACAAAGTAGAAATGGGTAAGGAGAGTAGAAGTATGAGGTAATCAGTCCCTCAACCTGGATTCGATGTGTTCAGTCCATCACTCTTGTAGTAAGTGCAGCATAGGGCCAGAGAGGTGGCTTATATACTGCGGTGAGATGAGTTGAAGCAGGAGGAGGCGGGATCTTAGTGGGACCTGCCACTAATGTAAGTAGGTCATCGTCCAAAGGTTTGGGCAAGCGTTGAAGTCTTTGTACCAAGATTCCATGATGTTGCAGTGTCTGACAGATGTGATGAATGGTTTTGAAAACCGACAAGTTGAAGAATTGAGACACTTATGCAACACATGGGAATCTTTATTGAAGAAACGTTTCGCCACACAGTGGCTTCATCAGTCCAATACAAAGTAGAAATGGGTAAGGAGAGTAGAAGTATGAGGTAATCAGTCCCTCAACCTGGATTCGATGTGCTCAGTCCATCACTCTTGTAGTAAGTGCAGCATAGGGCCAGAGAGGTGGCTTATATACTGCGGTGAGATGAGTTGAAGCAGGAGGAGGCGGGATCTTAGTGGGACCTGCCACTAATGTAAGTAGGTCATCGTCCAAAGGTTTGGGCTGATGAAGCCACTGTGTGGCGAAACGTTTCTTCAATAAAGATTCCCATGTGTTGCATAAGTGTCTCAATTCTTCAACTTGTCGGTTTTCAAAACCATTCATCACATCTGTCAGACACTGCAACATCATGGAATCTTGGTACAAAGACTTCAACGCTTGCCCAAACCTTTGGACGATGACCTACTTACATTAGTGGCAGGTCCCACTAAGATCCCGCCTCCTCCTGCTTCAACTCATCTCACCGCAGTATATAAGCCACCTCTCTGGCCCTATGCTGCACTTACTACAAGAGTGATGGACTGAACACATCGAATCCAGGTTGAGGGACTGATTACCTCATACTTCTACTCTCCTTACCCATTTCTACTTTGTATTGGACTGATGAAGCCACTGTGTGGCGAAACGTTTCTTCAATAAAGATTCCCATGTGTTGCATAAGTGTCTCAATTCTTCAACTTGTCGGTTTTCAAAACCATTCATCACATCTGTCAGACACTGCAACATCATGGAATCTTGGTACAAAGACTTCAACGCTTGCCCAAACCTTTGGACGATGACCTACTTACATTAGTGGCAGGTCCCACTAAGATCCCGCCTCCTCCTGCTTCAACTCATCTCACCGCAGTATATAAGCCACCTCTCTGGCCCTATGCTGCACTTACTACAAGAGTGATGGACTGAACACATCGAATCCAGGTTGAGGGACTGATTACCTCATACTTCTACTCTCCTTACCCATTTCTACTTTGTATTGGACTGATGAAGCCACTGTGTGGCGAAACGTTTCTTCAATAAAGATTCCCATGTGTTGCATAAGTGTCTCAATTCTTCAACTTGTCGGTTTTCAAAACCATTCATCACATGGTTCGTGGTGCTTGGATTTTGTCCTGGTTAGATCCTTTATTGAAGTGCTAGAAGCGATGGCGACTCTGGTGTTAGCTTGTGAAAGTACTTTTGAGACGTTCAGTGCAACCTGGCTGTTGGGAAGAATTATAACTTTGTTGGGAGTGGTGTTGATGCGTGGAGAATTAATGATCTGAAGAGCTCTTTTCTTGCAGTCTTTGATGAAAAAAGAAGGAAAATGTAACTCAGTGAATGTTTGGTGAATGTATGTACATTCCTCGTCAAGAAACTCAGGACTACAAATTCGGTATGCTCTTAGGAAAAACCCGATGATGATGCCTCTTTTGGTCTTGGTATCTTGACTGGAATAGAAGTGTGTGAGATCATTTTTATTGGTGGGTTTCCGATAAACTTGAAATCTTAGGTTGTTGTCTACTTTGTGAATGAGGACGTCGAGGAAAGGTAGCTTGTCATTGGACTCTTCTTCTAGTGTAAACTGGATCGCCGGTTCAACTGCGTTGAGCCTTGCCTGAAGATCCCGTACATCAAAACGTTTTGGAGTTATTACGAGGACATCGTCCACGTAACGTAACCAAGTGACGCTTGAAGGGATGATGTTGGCGAAGTGTTCGGACTCTAGGTGTTCCATGTATAAGTTGGCTAGGACGGCACTGATGGGGGACCCCATTCCCATGCCGTAGGTTTGTTTGTAGAGCTTGTTATTGAAAGAAAAACAGTTGAAATTAACACAGAGTTCAATCAAGTCAACAAAATCTCCGGGAGGTAGAGGAAGATTAAGGTCCTGATTGACTTTACGTCGTAGAACCTCGATGGCTTTTTTGGTAGGTACTTTTGTGAAGAGGGAAGTCACATCCAAACTGCTTAGTTTCTTGTTACGGATGGAGAGGTTACGGATGCGGTTGAGAAGGTCGCCTGAGTGTTTAAGATGAGCGGGGCTGATGGTCCCCAGAAGGCAGGAAAGATGTTTGGCAAGAACTCCGGCTAGTTTGTGTGGAGCACTGCCTATTCCTGACGTGATTGGTCTGAGAGGAATATTGTGTTTATGGGTCTTGGGTAAACCATACATGTGTGCTGGTTTAGGGTTGCTTGGTAACAAGTACAGAAGTTTCTTCCCTTCTCTAGTGCGTTTGAGTATTTGTCTGGTTTTGTATAGAAAATCTTTGGTGAGCGTCTCCCACTGTTGAGTGCTGATGGGTTCGTATGTAGATTGATCATTCAAAAGGTCCATCATTTTAGTGTTGTAGTCACTGGTGTTGAGGATGACGACTCCACCTCCTTTGTCGGCGGTGAATCCTCCTGAAAACAATAAACCCTGCCATCACATAGTCTCTCCTGTTATACTACACAAAGCACAGAGAGTGAACACTGAAACAAGCTGCCTCATTCCAGTTTATATTTGTCCAACCTATTTTTATGTTACCCAAGTAATAGCTTTTATATCCTTTTACTCATGTACGAATTAACATCAACACTGTTTAGGTCGGATGTTGGTGTAACAACTTTTTCCTGGTTAATAAACATGACAGCCGTTGTTTGTGCAACTTCCACTTCAATTGCATTAATACAAAAGACTAATTAATAAGACAGTATGTTACGTTTTCTTGCTAAGTAATGCAAATGTAATCAGACACTCGTGACAAATTTATTTAAGGTATCAAGTAACAGAGCCGACCATAGAGCAACACTCCCTTGAATTTACATTTACAAATAACGTTGCTAAAGAGAGTGTTTCAACCTAATTAAGTTTCCAAGAATCAGCACACTTTGCAGACCAAACCTTAATTTACGGTTGTCAACGTTTCGCTCTGTTCTTCAACGTCTCTCTTCCTCAGCACTGACTCACGAAATTGCACTGGCCCGGAGTTTTACGATTCCTTCGCCATGGGTTCCAACCCCACCTGTCCCATGGTTTCTTCCTCACTACTGACTGCAGTTTGCTATTTCGATACAAACTCAATATCAAAGACGAACATTATAACTAGAACCAAATAAGTCATGAATATTGTTGCTAGATAAGCGCGAGTAACAAGAATATAAACCACTGCCTCAAGAGAATGAGCAGTGACACTGAAAATATGCTGAAGGCAACTGCCGCGTGAAGACAATATAAATTTGTAGAACGTAAGAACATAAGAAAGGAGGAGCACTGATACAGGCCTACTGGCCCATACTGTCTAGTGAAAGTAATGAATTGTATGTTAAGGGAAGGAAAGTTAGGAATGACACAGAGGACAGGTGTGGTTGTGTTGGTAAGGAAAAAGCAGGAGGGAAGAACACTGAGTGCGTACAGGGCTATATCGTACAGACTATAAGATTTTTGCGAAGATACTGGGGAATAGGATGAAGAAGGTGGTAGGATTTTCTGTTGGCTAGTTTGAGACGTCTGGGTTTCGGTGACGGAGTAGTAAAGTGGGTTGATATCCTGTATTCTGAGGCGGTGGTAAAGGTGCAAATAAATGGTAGGTTGGGTAGGATTGTGGAAATGGAGAAAGGTCTGAGACAAGGGTGTCCTTTGTCTCATATTTTGTTCGCGTGCATACAGCACCCGTTTTATGACATAGTTGAAGGGGGGGGTTCAAATGGGGAGGAGGTAGGATTCAATGAGGTGGTAGGATATGTAGATGATACAACTGTACTGATCACTGGTGTGGAAGGATTGAGAACGATAGGAAGGGTGTTGGAAATGCTTGGGAGGGCGTCAGGAATGCGTGTAAACAGAGCGAAATCGTGTTTACTAGAAATAGGTTTGTGGGTGGGGGTGGAATGGGGTTGGAGTTTGGGTGGGAAGTGGCGGACCGGCTGAAAAAAATTGTGGAATTATATATATGGCTGATGAGCAGGAGGCTCGACGAATGAACTCGGAGTTGGTGGGAGAAAAGGTAGTGAACAGGATACGGAGCCTAAGAGCAGGGGATGTTACCTTACTACAAACAGCGATTGTCATCAATACATTGGTCTATAGTAAAGTGTGGAGTGTTGCTGTAGTGTATCCTTTAAGGGTGCAGGAGGTAAATGAGATACAGAGGCGGGCGTTACGTTATGTTTGGGGTTTTGGGAGGGCGTGGCTCAGTAAAGAGGTGGTAATGTCAAACATACGTAGAGGAGGAGTGGGACTTTTGGCGCTGGAGTCGAGAATAAAGGCACTGTATGTAAAACAGAGGTTTGTGAGGGAGGGGCGGGGGTGAGAGGGGTAAGAGTTGGAAGGGTGATGAAGGATGCGCGAAGGTGGTGGTGTGGAAAGGACTTACGTGAATGTGAGAATATACTAAGATTGTTGTTAGTGGTTGGAGAGGCAACAAAACTTAGGGTCGGACGGTTGGTGGAGATGAGTGGGAAAACGGAAACCATGCAGGGGGTATCGGTGTACCCCTTGTATGATTGGGGAAAAATATGGAATGATTTCAGAAAGCTTAGGTTATGCCAAGGGTGAGAGAGTTGGTTTATAGATTTATAATGGGAATTTTAGCTTCAAAGACTGCATTGCGCGTAATGGGATTGGTAAGGGAAGCGACCTGTGATCATTGTAATGAACCAGAAACAGCTTTTCACGCCGTTTATTTCTGTGAAGAGTTGGGGGAGGGTCGGTTATGGTTAGCAAGAGTTTTCAGATTGTTGGGTGGGGGTAAAGTAGAGATTCTGCGAGCCCTAACTTTTGAGATACGAGGAGTCTCTGAGGACGTGAGACGGGCTATTATGTACGTAGTGGCGGATTTCCTGTTTTTTTTCTTGGGGAATGAGGGACACGGGGAAGGGATTAGAATTAGAGCAGTTGCGGCAGGTATATATCGAACGGTCTGCAGGAATAAACTCATTTATGGGGAACAGTGGAAAACTCTTTTTCCGGATTCATACCGCAACATTACAGTCAATGAACTCATTTTTTTGGCAAGCTAATTATATGTAAGGGACTGTTTTCTCTTTAAGACGGGTCACTTAGTTTTTTGGAGGGGACGGGGGGCGCTTGATGTAAGGTTTTCGAGAGAGTTTGTGTGGATTGGAAGGGCATGTAAAGTGTGGTTGTGTTTGTCATGTATGTTGCGTGTGACAGGTTTTGTAAAGCCCGTTTTTGTATCACTTCACGTTTTGTATTTCAAAAAAGAGTTCTTAAAGGAGAGCTCGAGTGACGTATCAGGTCTAAAGATGGATAAAACAAAAAATAAAGTGTTTTGGAACGTATGATTATACCAACTACATTGAGTTCATGTAGGGTGTACCCACTAGTTAATTTTGTGTACTTCATAGTATATATTACGAAAAAAGTGTTGGTTTTAAGAATTTTTTCACATATTGTCTTTCACATAATTATAATTTCCACAGTGTCATGTGACACGTCGTTACATGTCTAGGTCAGTATTGTTAAATCTGGTATTCTTACCGTCATGGTTTTGTCCTGTGTAATGTAAGCCGTAAGTGGCATGATTACAGTTGGACACCTTTGGGTGGTAGAGTTTTAGGGGATGGTCAGGGTAGGTGTTTAAAGGGGAACTTGTATTTGCTAAATACATGTGATATACGGGGGTTGTGTTTGATGGTTTATAGGAAACTGTGTATTATATATCTGTAAGGGTTATTGTCTAAGAGAAATGTTAACTCAAGTTTTGGAATCCATGTTTGCGTGGTAATTATAGCCTCTGAGCATTGATAGTTGATATGTTCTTTTGTCATTTTGTTCTATGTATTGTAAATTATGTATTTACATAGATATGATACAGGTCCGGATATCCGCTTATATAGTAGTTGTTATGGTGGGGCGAATAGGGGTTTTATGAGTTATTACTGCAGGTCTTTAGAATCTTTTGTTAGTGGTAGGAGAACCTTTTGGGCCACAGAGCTCTTATCTCCATTTTCAGTTTTGGAGGTTGTACGGCCTAGGTCGCTTGAAGTGTATATTGCAACAGTCAGAATGTTAATCATGGAATATGATGTACTGTGTTTTATGTTTTATTGTTAGGATACCTGTTTGTTAGGGCAGATGTTTTTCTATTTTTAATTTTTATATTTTGTAATATGACGGTTTAAATAAAATATAACAAAGTATGGTGATGTGGCACCAAAACTGTTAAAAAGTATTGTAATAATTGAAGGAATTTTACTGAAAGAAAGAATATAGACAAACATTGTTTGTGAGAGTGATGTTATAATTTGTGGTGAAGGTGGATAGGGAAGTGTAAACCTTTTGGATACTAACAAAACAACTCCTTTGTGGGTAGTTGTGACTAAGGTGAGGTAATGCAATTGTGAAAGTGTATATAGACGATGTTAAGGCATTTGTCAGTTAGTATGCAGATACTAACATGGTTAGGTACAAACTGTCTTATCATAACATGATACTGCATAAATTTGTTTATTAGTAGTGTTTTCATATCATGTATCTGTATATTGGGGAAAAGTGTTTTAGTTACAAACTAAGTTAAGGGGAAGAGGGTTGTGCCACAGTTGTGTGGCGGCGAGGGTTTCTAATCCTGCACTTTGCAGGTTTTGAGTGAGTGTCAACAGAGTGTATGGGTTTAGTGTTCTTTGGATTGGTGTGGTATAAATTATGTTGATGTTGTAAATTGTGAAAGTTTTAACATTGGTCCATTTGTTGGACAACATTTTTAAGCTTGTGTGCATTTTTGTATAGTGTAAGTTTAAAAAAAAAAAATCCAGGTTTCCTCTATGGAAGGACAAGTCTTTTGAAGACCCTCTAAATCTAAGTGAGAAAGCTCAGTAGATTTTCCTTTGGAAAAAAACAACGGATGTATAGGTTTTACCTTAGACTGTGCTCTGGTAAGGACGTTAACTGTGTCCTGTTGTTGAACGGATTCAGTTACTAGTGAGACTTCGTTAGTTTTTTCTGCCTTCCGGTGTTGATGACTGAGTTTCCAATAGTAAGAACGGAAGAAGAGTTTAGGCTACTTCTAGAATTAACACCATTGTTGTTATCATTATTACTAGTACTACCATCATCATTACTACTCTATCATTAATATTACTACCATTATCATTACTACTACTATCATTAATATTACTACCGTCATCATTACTATTACTATCATTAATATTACTACCATTATCATTACTACTGCTACTACTATCATTACTACTACTACTATAATCATTATTAATACTATTAACATTACTACTACTGTTATCATTACTACTACTATTAATATTACTACTACTACTATTATCATTACCACTACTACTATTAACATTACTACTACTACTAATGTTATCAGTAAGTCTGGTAATATCCACCAGGAATCACATTTTTCCCAACAATTTCAATATAAAAATTCTCTCCAAATCTTGCACTCACATTCATCATGTTTAGTTAATTGTTTTGTAGAGGAAACTGTCATAACTGGTAACACCTTACTGACAGTCACTGTGGTGTTACATAACTGGTAACACCTTACTGACAGTCACTGAGGTGTTACATAACTGGTAACACCTTACTGACAGTCACTGAGGTGTTACATAACTGGTAACACCTTACTGACAGTCACTGAGGTGTTACATAACTGGTAACACCTTACTGACAGTCACTGAGGTGTTACATAACTGGTAACACCTTACTGACAGTCACTGACATAACTGGTAACACCTTACTGACAGTCGCTGAGGTGTTACATAACTGGTAACACCTTACTGACAGTCACTGAGGTGTTACATAACTGGTAACACCTTACTGACAGTCACTGAGGTGTTACATAACTGGTAACACCTTACTGACAGTCACTGAGGTGTTACATAACTGGTAACACCTTACTGACAGTCACTGAGGTGTTACATAACTGGTAACACCTTACTGACAATCACTCAGGTGTTACATAACTGGTAACACCTTACCACCAGTTACTGAGGTGTTACATAACTGGTACCATCATACTGACAATCACTCAGGTGTTACATAACTAGTAACACCTTACTGACAATCACTCAGGTGTTACATAACTGGTAACACCTTACTGACAATCACTCAGGTGTTACATAACTGGTAACACCTTACTGACAGTCACTCAGGTGTTACATAACTGGTAACACCTTACTGACAATCACTCAGGTGTTACATAACTGGTAACACCTTACTGACAATCACTCAGGTGTTACATAACTGGTAACACCTTACTGACAATCACTCAGGTGTTACATAACTGGTAACACCTTACTGACAATCACTCAGGTGTTACATAACTAGTAACACCTTACTGACAATCACTCAGGTGTTACATAACTGGTAACACCTTACTGACAATCACTCAGGTGTTACATAACTGGTAACACCTTACTGACAATCACTCAGGTGTTACATAACTGGTAACACCTTACTGACAGTCACTCAGGTGTTACATAACTGGTAACACCTTACTGACAATCACTCAGGTGTTACATAACTGGTAACACCTTACTGACAATCACTCAGGTGTTACATAACTAGTAACACCTTACTGACAGTCACTCAGGTGTTACATAACTGGTAACACCTTACTGACAATCACTCAGGTGTTACATAACTAGTAACACCTTACTGACAGTCACTCAGGTGTTACATAACTGGTAACACCTTACTGACAGTCACTCAGGTGTTACATTTACTATTCATAAATGGAAGTTTACTACTTTTAATTACTATGAGCAGAATAATGTTCAGTTACGACTTGAATTTCGCCTAAACATTAACGTTAAGTATTACTTATAGTATAAACATTAGGATTGAAGAAATAACATTGTGTGCCACACCATTCAAGGTATAATATATGTTAACATTTAAACATCTCAATACATTACATCACAGTATTAATTTTACATTCTAACTGACATTCACACAACACAAAACATTAGAGCATAACATAGTATGTTAGACAGAGTCGTACTGTCCAGTGTGCACCAGCGACCATCTTAATTATTTTGTCAAAGGTTCTAATATCTCCAGCTGATAGTTTTTATTTTCATCCCATAACGTTAATAGTGTGTGTGTGTGTGTGTGTGTGTGTGTGTGTGTGTGTGTGTGTGTGTGTGTGTGTGTGTGTGTGTGTGTGTGTGTCTGTGTCTGTGTGTGTGTGTGTGTGTGTGTGTGTGTGTGTGTCTCTGTATGTGTGTGTCTGTGTGATGTGTGTGTGTGTGTCTGTGTATGTATGTGATTACATTACATGCATATTAGTGTAAGAGGCGATGAGTGTGTTTTACACGTGTGTGTGCGCGCGCGCGCTCACGTGCATAGTTCTGTGTTTGTATATATGTTGGTGAATCAAGAAGCTGTGTTTGTGAAAATGCGCAAATGAGCGTAAAAGTAAGTGTGTGTGTAAGTAAGTTTGTTTAGGTACAGGTACACGAGAAAACAGTTACACAAATTATTATACATAGTAACATATGTGTAAATTACCCAGGATAACCCAAAAAAAAGTCAGATAAAGTGACTTATTTCTATTGTGTCTCGTCTTGCAGATACATAAGACAAATAACCAAATAAAACTAAAAAAGTTGAACACTTATTACAGTTCTGGTGGAGGTGAACAGACACATTAACACACAAACACTCATCAACACACAATAAAACATTCACAAACACACTTAAACTGATGATTAAGTACAGAAACTTATTTTTAATGTATATGAATCATATAATATAAATAGAACTCCCAAATTTTCACTGAGTGGCCAGATCTTGGTGGGCGAACTGGACGGTAGCTTGGCTGCGTCTAGATGACTTACGGTCTAGACTGTCTTGGTGGGTATAATTACAGGACGCAGATTTCTGTGTGTCCCCTCCTGTAATTCCACCCACCTGGACAGTCTCTACCGTAGACCAGCTAGACAAGACCTCGTTCTCATCTAGCTAGATCACTGGGGGTGGCTGAGCTGACTTCGGGATACATAACCTGGGGAAGGCTGAGACTGGAAGATATTCTAAGGGAAGTGAGGAAGGGGAGACATCCGGGGGCCCACGGATGGATTCCTGGACACATGAACCTGGGAAAGGCGAGGATACCCTGGGGAAGTGGGAAAGGGAGAATATCTGAAGGCGGACAGATAGACTCCTGGACACATGGACCTGGGAAAGACGAGGATACTGGTTGTTGAGGCAAACCTTGGGGAAGTGAGGAAAGGAGAATATCTGAGGGGACACAGATGGACTCCTGGACACATGGACCTGGGAAAGACGAGGATACTGGTTGTTGAGGCAGACCTTGGGGAAGTGAGGAAAGGAGAATATCTGAGGGGACACAGATGGACTCCTGGACACATGAACCTGGGAAAGGCGAGGATACCTTGGGGAAGTGGGAAAGGGAGAATATCTGAAGGCGGACAGATGGACTCCTAGACACATGGATCTGGGAAAGACGAGGATACTGGTTGTTGAGGTAGACCTTGGGGAAGTGAGGAAAGGAGAATATCTGAGGGGACACAGATGGACTCCTGGACACATGAACCTGGGAAAGGCGAGGATACCTTGGGGAAGTGGGAAAGGGAGAATATCTGAAGGCGGACAGATGGACTCCTGGACACATGGACCTGGGAAAGACGAGGATACTGGTTGTTGAGGTAGACCTTGGGGAAGTGAGGAAAGGAGAATATCTGAGGGAACACAGATGGACTCATGGACACATGAACCAGGGATAGACGAGGATACTGGTTGGAGAAGTGGGGAAGGGGAAAGGAGAATATCTGAGGGGACACAGATGGACTCCTGGACACATGGACCTGGGGGGACGGAGTCACGTATATATGTTTAATGATGACTAGAACTATAGAATACTGACGTTATAACTAATACTATAGAAGAATTAGACACATGTTCAACATCTGGGTATCTTCATTTGTACATGTTTCGCTCTCCATTGGCTTTATCAGTACAATGTAGTGTGGATAATTATATACAAAAGATGGGGTAATCAGTCCCTCAGTCTTGGAGTTGGTGAAGAGCAATGTAGTCTTGAAGGATCTCAGTCCCTTCAAAGTGGAAAAGTGGAATGATCTCTGTGGGAAAGTGGTGGAGGCAGACTCCATACGTAGCTGTAAGAGCAGGCACGATAGTGCTCACGAGGCGGGACCAGAAATTGAGAGTGGACCCCTGCAACCACAAAAAGGTGAGTACACAAACACATTCACACACACCAGAAACAAAGGGCAAAGTGTCTATCGACAAGTGCCTTTGACAACTACTACCACTACTACTACCACTGCTACTAATACTACTACTACCACTGCTACTACCACTACTACTACCACTGCTACTACCACTACTACTACCACTACTACTACCACTACTACTACCGCTACTACTACCACTGCTACTACCACTACTACTACCACTGCTACTACCACTACTACTACACACACACACACACACACACACACACATACATACATACACACATGCACACACATGCACACACACACACACACACACACACACACACACACACACACACACACGCACACACATGCACACACACATGCACACACACATGCACACACACATGCACACACACGCACACACACGCACACATGCACACACGCACACACACGCACACACACACACACACACACGCACACACACACTCACACACACACACACATCAGCCTACCAAGCAGGGCCTACCAAGCAGGGGGAGAGCAGCTGGGTGCAGGTGGAGAGGGGGATAGCACAAACGCAGTGACTCCAACATGCCACCAAGAGCTACAGGAAAAAAACAAGGGAGAAAATGGCCATGTACAGACGGGAATCAGAGCCACAGAGAGAAAGGCAATGGGAGGAGGAGAGGGCGAAGTCAATGTTTATTCATGGGCGTCAGGAAAGCGATGGAAGGAGACACTATGAAAAACGACAGGCAGAAAGAATAATGAAAAAGCCAGGATGAGCCCATGGTTCACCCAAAGGTGCAGGGAGGCAAAAACCAAGTGTGCTGTGGAATGAAAGAAGTATAGAAGGCAAAGGACCCAGAAGAAAAAAGAGAGCAGTCGTAGAGCCAGAAATGAATATGCACAGGTAAGAAGGGAGGCCCAACGACAATATGAAAACGACATAGCAGCGAAAGCCAAATCTGACCCGAAGGTGTTATACAGCCACATCAGGAGGAAAACAACAGTCAAGGACCAGGTAATCAGGCTAAGAAAGGAAGGAGGAGAGACAACTAGAAACGACCGCGATGTGAGGAACTCAACATGAGATTCAAAGAAGTGTTCACAGAGGAGACAGAAGGGACTCCAGAAAGAGGGAGAGGTGGGGTACAACACCAAGTGTTGGACACAGTACACACAACCGAGGAAGACGCGAAGAGGCTTCTGAGTGAGCTAGATACCTCAAAGACAATGGGGCCGGATTACATCTCTCCATGGGTTCTGAGGGAGCAGAGGCACTATGTGTACCCCTTACAACAATGTTCAACACATCTATCGAAACAGAGAAATTACCTGAGGTATGGAAAACAGCATATGTAGTCCCAATTTTTAATAAAAGGAGACAGACATGAAACACTAAACTACAGACCAGTGTCACTGACATGTATAGTACGCAAAGTCATGGAGAAGATTATCAGGAGAAGACTGGTGGAACACCTAGAAAGGAATGATCTCATCAACAGCAGCCAACATGGTTTCAGTGATGGGAGATCCTGTGTCACAAACCTACTGGAGTTCTATGACATGGTGAGAGCAGTAAGACAAGAGAGAGAGGGGTGGGTGGATTGCATATTCTTGGACTGCAAGAAGGCGTTTGACACAGTTCCACACAAGAGATTAGTGCAAAAACTGGAGGACCAAGCAGGGATAACAGGGAAGGCACCACGATGGATCAGGGAATACTTGTCAGGAAGACAGCAGCGAAATATGTTGCGTGGCGAGGTGTCAGAGTGGGCACCTGTGACAAGTGGGGTCCCAGAGCGAGTCGTAGGACCAGTGCTGTTTCTGGTATTTGTGAACGGCATTACGGAAGGAATAGACTCCGAAGTGTCCCTGTTTGCAGATGATAAGTTGATGAGAATTCATTCGGACGAAGACCAGGCAGAACTGCAAAGGGATCTGGCCAAGCTGCAGACTTGGTCCAGCAATTGGCTCATGGAGTTCGACCCCACCAAGTGGAATGCAATGAAAATTGGAGAAGTCCAAAGAAGACCGCAGACGGAGTACACTCTAGGGGGCCAGAGACTACAAGCTTCCCTCAAGAAAAAAGATCTTGGGGTGAGTATCCCACCAGGCACATCTCCTGAGGCGCACATCAACCAAATAACTGCTGCAGCATATGGGCGCCTGGCAAACCTCAGAACAGCATTCCGACATTTTAATAAGGAATCGTTCAGGACCCTGTACACCGTGTATGTTAGGCCCATATTGGAGTATGCGGCACCAGTTTGGAACCCACACCTAGCCAAGCACGTAAAGAAACTAGAGAAAGTGCAAAGGTTTGCAACAAGACTAGTCCCAGAGCTAAGGGGTATGTCCTACGAGGAGAGGTTAAGGGAAATTGACCTGACGACACTGGAGGACGGGAGAGATAGGCGGGACATGATAACGACACATAAAATACTGAGAGGAATTGACAAGGTGGACAAAGACAGGATGTTCCAGAGATGGGACTCAGTAACAAGGGGACACAGTTGGAAGTTGAAGACACAGATGAGTCACAGGAATGTTAGGAAGTGTTTCTTCAGTCACAGAGTAGTCGGGAAATGGAATAATTAGGGAAGTGATGTAGTGGAGACAGGATACATACACAGCTTTAAGCAAAGAAATGATAAAGCTCATGGTTTAGGGAGAGTGACCCAGTAGCGACCTGTGAAGAGGCGGGTCCAGGAGCTATGACTCCACCCATGCAACCACAACTAGGTGAGAACAACTAGGTGAGTACCAGTTATGTAACAGCTCAGTGACTGTCAGTAAGGTGTCACAAGTTATGTAAGAGCTCAGTGAGTGTCAGTAAGGTGTCACCAGTTATGTAACAGCTCAGTGAGTGTCAGTAAGGTGTCACCAGTTATGTAACAGCTCAGTGAGTGTCAGTAAGGTGTCACCAGTTATGTAACAGCTCAGTGAGTGTCAGTAAGGTGTCACCAGTTATGTAACAGCTCAGTGAGTGTCAGTAAGGTGTCACCAGTTATGTAACAGCTCAGTGAGTGTCAGTAAGGTGTCACCAGTTATGTAACAGCTCAGTGACTGTCAGTAAGGTGTCAGCTCAGTGACTGTATGTAACAGCTCAGCGAGTGTCAGTAAGGTGTCACCAGTTATGTAACAGCTCAGTGAGTGTCAGTAAGGTGTCACCAGTTATGTAACAGCTCAGTGAGTGTCAGTAAGGTGTCACCAGTTATGTAACAGCTCAGTGAGTGTCAGTAAGGTGTCACCAGTTATGTAACAGCTCAGTGAGTGTCAGTAAGGTGTCACCAGTTATGTAACAGTTCAGTGACTGTCAGTAAGGTGTCACCAGTTATGTAACAGCTCAGTGAGTGTCAGTAAGGTGTCACCAGTTATGTAACAGCTCAGTGAGTGTCAGTAAGGTGTCACCAGTTATGTAACAGCTCAGTGAGTGTCAGTAAGGTGTCACCAGTTATGTAACAGCTCAGTGAGTGTCAGTAAGGTGTCACCAGTTATGTAACAGTGAGTGTCAGTAAGGTGTCGCCAGTTATGAAACAGCTCAGTGAGTGTCAGTAAGGTGTCACCAGTTATGTGACAGCTCAGTGAGTGTCAGTAAGGTTTATCTGGAGAGAGTTTATCTGGAGAGAGTTCCGGGGGTCAACGCCCCCGCGGCCCGGTCTGTGACCAGGCCTCCTTAGGTCAGTGTCCCAGGATGCGACCCACACCAGTCGACTAACACCCAGGTACCCATTTTACTGATGGGGAACATAGACAACAGGTGGAAAGAAACACGTCCAATGTTTCTACTCTGGCTGGGAATCGAACCCAGGCCCTCACCGTGTGAAGCGAGAGCGTTAACCACCAGGCCACCAGAGCCCACTAAGCATGATGAATGCGGATGCAAGATTTCAAGATAATTTTTATATATAAATCGTTAGAAAGTTGTGCGATTCCCGGCGGACATGATCACACTGACGGATAACATTAGTATTTGTAATGATGATAGTAGTAGTAATGATAATAGTAGTAATGATAATAGTAGTAGTAATGATAATAGTAGTAGTAATGATAATAGTAGCAGTAATAATACTGGTAGTAGTAATGATAATAGTAGTAGTAATAATAATAGTAATAATGATAATAGTAATGATAGTAGTAGTAATGATAACAGTAGTAGTAGTAATGATAATAGAGGTAGTAGTAATGATAATAGAATTAGTAGTAATGATAGTAGTAGTAATAATAGTAGTAGTAGTAATGATAATTGTAGTAGTAATGATAGTAGTAGTAATGATAATATTAGTAGTAATGATAATAGTAGTAGTAATGATAATAGTAATGATAATAGTTGTAGTAGCAATGATAATAGTAGTAGTAATGATAGTAGCAGTAGTAGTAATGATAATAGTTGTAGTAATAATGACAATAGTAGTAGTAATCATGACAATAGTAGTAGTAGTAATGATAATAGTAGTAGTAACGATAATAGTAGTAGTAATGATAATAGTAGTAGTAACAATGATAGTAGTAGTAAAGATAGTAGTAGTAGTAGTAATGATAATAGTAATAGTAATAATAACAGTAGCAGTAGTAATGATAATAGTAATGATAATAGTAGTAGTAATGGTAGTTGTAGTAGTAGTAGTAGTTATGATAATAGTAATAGCAGTAGTTATCACAATAGTAGTAGTAGTATTGATAATAGTAGTAGTTTTGATAATAGTAGTAGTATTGATAATAGTAGTAGTAGTAGTAGTAATGATAATAGTAGCAGTAGTAATGATAATAGTAGTAGTAGTAACGATAGTAGTAGTAATGATAGTAGTAGTACTATTATTGCTAGTAATGATAGTAATGATAATTGTAGTAGTAATGATAGTAGTAGTAGTAGTAATGATAATAGTAGTAGTAATGATAGTAGTAGTAGTAGTAGTAGTAATGATAATAGTAGTTGTAGTAATAATGACGATAGTAGTAGTAGTAATGATAATAGTAGTAGTAGTAGTAATGATAATAGTAGTAGTAGTAATGATAATAGTAGTAGTAGTAATGATAGTAGTAGTAGTAGTAATGATAATAGTAGTAGTAGTAATGATAATAGTAGTAGTAATGATAGTAGTAGTAGTAATGATAATAGTAGTAGTAGTAATGATAGTAGTAGTAATGATAGTAGTATTAGTAGTAGTAGTAATGATAGTAGTAGTAGTAATGATAATAGTAGTTGTAGTAGTAATGTTAATAGTAGTAGTAGTAGCAGTAATGTTGATAGTAATAGTAATGATAATAATAGTAATACTATTAGTATTAAAAATAACAGTAATAGAAGCAGTGATAATAATAGTAGTAATGGTAATAGTAGTAAAGATAATAGAAGTAGCAGTAATCTTAAAGTAATTGTAAAGATAGTTGTGGTAGTAATGTTAGTAATAGTAATAATATTAGTAGTAATGATAATATTAAGAGTAGCACTAATGATAATAATAACAGTAGTAGTAATAATAATAGTAGTAGTAATGATAGCAGTAGTAGTAGTTAAGTATAATAGTAATATTATTAGTATTAATGATAATAATAGTAGTAGTAATGAAAATAATAGTAATAGTAATAATATTAACATAACTCACGAAATCGTAATGACACGATTGCAAACAAACCATACCCCGGCCGGGATTGAACCCGCGGTCAGAGAGTCTTAAGAGAGTTTTGAGACTCTCTGACCGCGAGTTCAATCCCGGCCGGGGTATGGTTAGTAATAATATTAGTAGTAATGATAATAGTAGTAGTAGTAGTAGTATGATAATAGTAATAATATTATTAGTAATAGCGATAGTAGTTGTAGTAATGATAATAATAATAGTAATAATAAAAGTAATGATACCCAAGGACCGTAGCAGATATAAATCTGTTGTGCCTCAGCAAACTGAGGGGCCCTAAACCTTTGTGCCTAAGAATTCCACGGACTTCACGATGATATCTTTCATCTGTAATGAATTTGGACATAAACGTCAAGAATGTGCCAAGAGGAAGCGTGAGAATATCGGGAAGTGTTTCACTGAAGCTAATATTAACGCAGCTTTTAGTGAAGGTACTCTTAATGGAATGAATGTTTCGCCAATTCTTAGAGATACTGGATGTTCCTGTATTGTTATCTCTAGTAAGCTTTTCCCTAACTTAGATTCTTCACGGTATAAAATTATTAAATTAAATTAAATTATGTTAGCTTTCCTCACAAATTGGAAGAACTATGAGAGTTTCTATGGTAATAATGCCGATTTACTCAGTCCCATTTGCTAGGGTTGCAGTGGATAGAGTTGGTCGTATCACTTCTGGTTCATCAGGAGGTCATAAATACATCTTGACTATGACTGGCATTGCGTCTAGCTTCCCAGAAGCGGTACGTCAGTAGAAGTTGCAGAAAAGTGACTATCTATTTTTTCACGGGTAGGTATACCCAGGGAAATTCTTTCTGATCAAGGAACACAATTTACTTCTGAATTAATGGATCAAGTTTATCAACTTGTGGGTGTTAAACCTCCGTTACATCCAAATTGTAACGGAAGAGTGGAATGACAACATGCTATCCTAAAGTCAATATTAAAGAAACTTTGTTTCCTTAAGCCAACTGACTGGTAAAGTTATCTACCATGTGCTCTTTGTAATGCGTGAGATTCCAAGTGATTCACTTGGATATTCCCCTTTCGAATTGCTTTATGGGAGACAAGCTCGTGAACCTCTATTTATCTTGAATGAACTGTGGTCCAAAGATATTAAACCTGAAGTTCAAAGCACTTATCAGTTTTTTTTAGATCTGAGAGAAAGATTAGAAGAAACCGCTGATTTAGTTGTCAAGAACTTGAATATTTCCATGGAAACATACAAGACCTATATTGACCAAAAGAGTCAAGCGTAAATTTAATATTGGCGATGAAGTTTTAGTTCTTTTACCAGATAAATCCAACAAATTGTTAATTTCCTGGAGCGGACCGAATAAAATAGTAAAGTTCTGTAATAAGGTAGATTATCTCTTGGATGTCAAGGGTAAAGAACGAATGTAACATGTCAATATTTTGGAACTGTTCCACCGTAGAGAAGTTATTCTTCGTTGAAACTCCTTCGATGAAGATATTTTGTCTAACAGTCTTGATTCTCGTGAATGTAAAGTTTGTATTATAGATCACTAGTCTCGCACAGAATCGAAGGAACTACTAGATATCTTAACTGTTGATTCTCCAACTAATAACTCAAACATCAAAATCAAGAGTGAACTATCTACTAAACAAAAGCCTCAAGTAAATGCCATAGTAAATACCTTTTCTGACATATTCACAGAGATCCCAGGACTTACCACTACCGTTGTACACAAGATTCAATTGTCAGCTCATGAACCAGTAAGACGGAAAATCTATCCTGTTGCGGTTCACTTACGGAAAACATTTGATAACGAAGTTGACAAACTCTTAAAGTTAAATATCATTGAACCTTCTAAATCAGCTTTCTGTTCAGCAGTTGTCATGGTTAAGAAATCAGACAATTCTTACCGACTGGCTCAAGATTTTCGTTATTAAATGTTATCACTAAATGGGACGTTGAACCCATGCCAGTAATCGATCATGACTTGTATGAATTCCATGACTGTAAATTTTTCTCTGAATTAGACATCTCACAAGCGTACCATCAAGTGTCATTACACCCAGACTCTAAACCATACACGGCTTTCCCTACTCATAAAGGACTAATGCAATATCGCACAGTGCCTTACGGCTTGGTCACCGCGTGTGCCACGTATATCCGGCTTATGAGAATATTCCTTTCTGACCTCAAGAATGTTTCAGTGTATTTCGATAATATTTACATCATGATTTATGTCTGGGAGGATCATCTTACTACACTGTCGCTGGTTTTAAAAAGACTAAGAGCTCATTGCCTTACAATCAAACCACAGAAGTGTTTTCTTGGCTATTTCAAAGTACAATACCTCGGGTTTATTATTTCTGACAGTAATTTATCACCTCTTCCTAACAAGACGAAAGCAGTTCTAGAAAGCTCCTTCCTAACTACAAAACAAAATTGCTAAGAAGTTTCCTTGGGTCAGTAAATTTCAAAAGAGAATTTTTGTACATAATTTAAAAGGTCTGACTTCCATTCTCACAGACTATTTAAAAAGTATGTAAAGGAACCTCTTGTTTGTTCTGAAGAGGCTGTAGAAAGCTTCGAACAAAGTAAAGAATACTTTCCAATCCTCCTGTTCTAAAATTACCAGTTATTAATAAAGTCTTTTGTCTCCAAACGGATGCCTTCCATTCAGGACTCGGGGCTGTTCCACTACAGTATTATGATGAGATTCACTTCCCTATATCTTCCACCAGTAAGAAGCTTCTGCGAGGGAAGAAAACTACTCCACTGTGGAGAAGGAATGTTATGCATTGGTATGGGGTGTAAGTGGGTTCAACTACTACTTATATGGAAAACCCTTTGTGCTTGAAACAGATCGCAAGCCACTGATGTACCTGGAAAACTTCAAAGGTTCAAGTAGCCGACTCTTAAGATGGGCTATCCAGTCTTATAAGTTTAAAGTTGTTCATATATATATATATATATATATATGACTCGGAAAACCACTTCTCAGATTGGCTGAACCGAGGGTGTACATAGTACTTTTCCCTCTGTAACTTAACATACTGCTTCCGACTATAAGTTTAGGAAAGGGGATATTTTGAGGAAAAAAAACTTAAAAAAGTGGGAGGTATGGTTGTTCAGACACCCAGGAACCACTAGCGTGTTACCGCCCACTCTTCCATCTAGTGGGCAGAGGCTAAACTTCAGTTCCTAGCGTCTGAGTTGCTTTAATTTCTATTCCTGGTAGTATTAACCTTACCTGGTGTGGGTTGAAGTTTGAAGAATAACTTCACCTCCACTCTTCTCATGATCAGGTACGGTGATCTACAAGGAGTATTTCTGTTCATTGATACTAATTTACCTGGTTACAAGTCATGACATTGAAGTAGAATACCAGCCTTTGTCTTTCTTCAATGTCATACTTATTTAACACTTATATAACCAGTGTTTTCTTTATTATCAGCTCTGCTGCTGACCTGGTCAACCAGGGTAGACGCTAGTTAATTGGAGCAAGATCCCTGTCTACAGGACGTAGTGGGACATTACGACTCCTCACCTCTAAAATCTGAATTGTGGTGATACAACCAAGTAGTGACAGGATTTTCAGAACATGGGACGAACACCGCCACCCAGGATAACCAACACCATTTCTTCTAAAACATCATCAGAAGACCATCCTGGGCATAAGATTCTCATGTCCCAACATCCTACTGGAACCACAGCGGCCAATATTTATTTTATTTATTTTTAATTAAAATCCTTAGAAAAACATAATTATTATCCATCATTATCATTTGTTATCAAGTTATTAGCATACAGACACACAGAAGAACAAATATGTTATTTTTACAGTAACCTTTCTTTTGTTCAAGAAGGCGTTCCCCTGACACTGGTAGCACAGAAGACCAGTACAGACACACAGAAGAACAAATATAGTTCAGTAACAGAGAAGACCAGTACAGTAACAGAGAAGACCAGTACAGTAACACAGAAGAATGAGTACAGTAACAGAGACGACCAGTACAGAAAATTAAAACAAAAGAACGGTAGAGTGCAGTACAGAAATGCAGTACAGTAGCAAAGAAAAAATGTACAGCAACAGAGATGAACAATAAGGTTTATGCAGTACGGGGATACCTTTCTGGGATCACGGGGATACCTTTCTGGGATCACGGGGATACCTTTCTGGGATCACGGGGATACCTTTCTGGGATCACGCATAATTACATCAGCCTTACATTCACTGCCTCTGCTGCTGCCTCTATATTAAACTGAAGAAGCCTACTGTGTAGGCGAAACGTTTTTGATTGAAGACACCTAACTGTTGGGTCTCACTCCAGCAACACCCACGGTATTGTCCCGGCCCGGGTCTTTTCCAGATGACCTACGTTATGTTAGAGTACCAGACATGTGTACCCAGGAGACCTGTCATCTTCACATCGCTCAACGACTCTCAAACATATATTACTGCCATTTCTAGTTGTTGCAATGTTATCTCTGTTGTGTTAATCAAAAATAAGAACAATATTTTTATTAATGTTATTTTTATTAATGTTAACTCCGGTGAATGAACAAAATAAGAACACTACCGTGGCTCCTATGAGAGTGGCTGGATTGGAAATAATACCACCCTGGTAGACGCTTTTGAATCCAAATTAGCAAATCTTGAATTATAATAACATTAATAATTTGCGACCACTGTCAGCCTCAGAGTTATCTCTGAGTTACCAGACCTTGCCACGTGGAGGCCAGTGGTTCGTCTTTAAGGTCCGCCCCCCCCCCTCGCCTTCCCCAGGTTCATGTGTCCAGGAATCCATCCGTGGGCCCCCGGATGTCTACCCTTCCTCACTTCCCTAAGGTCAGCCTCGCCTCTCTCTCTCTGCCTTCCAGCCTCAGCCTTCCCTAGGGTTATGTATCCAGGAATTCATCCGTCCGCCGCCGGATGTTTCCCCTTTCTCACTTTCCCAAGGTCAGCCTCACCAACCTGTATTCATGCCTACCCCAGGTTCATGTATCCAGGAAACCATCCGTCTACCGCCAGATGTCTTCCCTTCCCCACTTCCCCAAGGTCAGCCTCAACTGCATGTATTCATGCTTTCCCCAAGTTCATGTATCCAGGAATCCATCCGTTCGCTCCCGGATGTCTCCCCTTCCCCACTTACCCAAGGTTAGCCTCAACAACAACCTTCCCCAAGTTTATGTATCCAGGAATCCATCCGCTCGCTCCCGGATGTCTTCCCTTCCCCACTTACCTAAGGTCAGTGTCTCCAGGAGTCCACTTGGTGTCACCTCAGGTGGAATCCCTTCCCCACTTCCCCAAAGTCAGCGGTATTCTTGCTTTACCCAGGTTCATGTATCCAGGAATCGATCCGTCTACCGCCGGATGTCTTCCCTTCCCCACTTCCCCAAGGTCAGCCTCAACTGCACGTATTCATGCTTTCCCCAGGTTCATGTATCCAGGAATCCATCCGCTCGCTCCCAGATGTCTCCCCTTCCCCACTTACCCAAGGTTAGCCTCAACAACAACCTTCCCCAAGTTTATGTATCCAGGAATCCATCCGCTCGCTCCCGGATGTCTTCCCTTCCCCACTTACCTAAGGTCAGCGAGTTAGGTCAGTGCCTTCCCCGGATCAGTGTCTCCAGGAGTCCACTTGGTGTCACCTCAGGTGGAAATCCCTTCTCCACTTCCCCAAAGTCAGCGGTATTCTTGCTTTACCCAGGTTCATGTATCCAGGAATCGATCCGTCTACCGCCGGATGTCTTCCCTTCACCACTTACCCAAGGTCAGCCTCAACTGCTGGTATTCATGCCTTTCCCAGGTTTATGTATCCAGGAATCCATCCGTTCGCTCCCGGATGTCTCCCCTTCCCCACTTACCTAAGGTCAGCCTCAACTACAACCTTCCCCAAGCTCATGTATCCAGGAATCCATCCGTTCGCTCCCGGATGTTTCCCCTTCCCCACTTACCTAAGGTCGGCGGTGCCTTCCCCGGATCAGTGTCTCCAGGAATCCACTTGTGTCACTGAGTGGACTCCCTTCCCCACTTCCCCAGAGTCAGCGGTTGCCACCCTCAGTGACCTTGCTGAATGGAAACTTGGTCTTGTCTAGCTGGTCTACGGTAGTGACTGTCCAGGTAGGTGGAATTACTGGAGGGGACACACAGTAAACTGCGTCCAGTAATTACATCCACCAAGACAGCCTGGAACCGTAGACCAGCTGGACGAGACGAAGCTCGTACACAGCTCGGCCACCTCGGGGGCTAATTAATTACAATTTTGGAATTCCTCTTATGTTACACTATGAATTTATACTGAGAACAAGTTTTTTTTAACTTATTTAGCAGTTTAAATGTGTTTGTGAGCGACATTCTATGTGAAATATGTAAATATATAAAGATGAACACGTTTGAGACACTAGTGGAGGACTGTGTGTCGTGTGTAACATGTTATTTTGTATAAATGAATGTAATATCTACGTGTTATTGTATATTGGTGTCATATGTACCTGTTCTTGTGTGTTCACGAATGTCATGTGTACATGTTATTATGTATGAAAAAGTATCAAATTCAAATCTCTAAATTTCCTCTATGAAAACTATAACAAATTTATAATAATAGCTATTTCTGGTGTTTCGTAAATGAATTTGAAGGTCGGATATATACATACATGCGCGCACACATGTATATGTGTGTGTGTGTATATACAGAGTTTTACATAATGTGTTAATAAAGCTGTGTTTAGAGTGACACCTGGTCTACATGATGGCTTACTCTGTATATACTGTCTTCTGAGCAAAGTACAATGACATCACACGTCTTTAAGACCACAGGTGACATCACACGTCTTTAAGACCACAGGTGACATCACACGTCTTTAAGACCACAGGTGACATCACACGTCTTTAAGACCACAGGTGACATCACACGTCTTTAAGACCACAGGTGACATCACACAACATTATCTAACACCAAGTTTTTTGTGTAAATCTTTACCGTCTTTCTTGCATATTATAACTTAATTCAACACTATTGCTCTCAAAACATTTGCTAAGATTAAATACATTTTTAACTCTAGTATATTTTTATCAAACCTATAAATCCACCTAAGTGTTGCTTCCCTTTATATAAGTGTTTTTCACTTGGGTATTTCATTGTTTACACTTGATGCATATATTAATTTCCCTTTCAGAATTCACACTCTTCTTTGGTACGCATATTTTGTCTTTTCCATCATTTCATCCATCATATTTCTGACACACTTTATGGTCAACAGTCTTATTCCATTATAATTATTACATTCTTTAAAGTTTTCCCTTTTCTTTTATAAACATTATGAACAAAATCATTAAGTATTCCAGGACTTTATTACAACTGCCTCACAAACTTCAATCTTAATACATTCTAAATTTCCCAGTTTTATTCTTCTTATTGACTCATTTCTTTTATTCTGACTGACTAACTGTTGACAGCAGAGTCAGCCAGGCTGACAGCAGAGTCAGCCAGGCTGACAGCAGAGTCAGCCAGGCTGACAGCAGAGTCAGCCAGGCTGACAGCAGAGTCAGCCAGGCTGACAGCTGTACCACGGAACTGTGCTCTTCTTTATTGTGAATTATTATGTAGTTCATATAAGTTTTCTTCTGATGTTTACTTTTCACTTTCATCTACACATACACATCACTACAAACACACTACTACGTACACATATATATACACATACACATCACTACAAACACACTACTACGTGTGTACACGTTCTCATAAGCATATCTACACTCTCTCACACCACTGTTTAAATTAATGAGTTCTATATGAATAGTGTAAGAAAATTAAGAAAATTCTTGATCATGTTATTTAAATTTTCTTAAGAAACTGGAATGAGGGTTACAATATTTTGATGAAATATTTTGGAAAAGGATATAAATATGTGAAGAAGTGATTAACTTCAGAGACTTGGAGTTAAAACAGAGATATTCTTATAAATTATCTTAATAAACATTTAGTTTAATTAGAATTAATTATTAAATAATTCTCTCAGTTTTCTCATACTCTCTTCTCTCACCTCTTCAATAATGACATAAGAAACATTCACCACAACAGATGGATAAAAAAAAAACTCGGTGATGAAAATAAAAACTATCAACCTGGATGATTCGATCTACTGATAATAAGAATTTTGGTGGTGGCTGCCACAACCTGGCCAGTACGACGCCACAACCTGGCCAGTACGACTGTGTGTTAATGTCTCCCAGACTGTTGTTATGTACTGTGATGTATCAATGTTAACATATATTACACACTGAATGTTGTGGTGCACTATGTTGCAGAGATATATGACACACTGAATGTTGTGGTGCACTATGTTGCAGAGATATATGACACACTGAATGTTGTGGTGCACTATGTTGCAGAGATATATGACACACTGAATGTTGTGGTGCACTATGTTGCAGAGATATATGACACACTGAATGTTGTGGTGCACTATGTTGCAGAGATATATGACACACTGAATGTTGTGGTGCACTATGTTGCAGAGATATATGACACACTGAATGTTGTGGTGCACTATGTTGCAGAGATATATGACACACTGAATGTTGTGGTGCACTATGTTGCAGAGATATATGACACACTGAATGTTGTGGTGCACTATGTTGCAGAGATATATGACACACTGAATGTTGTGGTGCACTATGTTGCAGAGATATATGACACACTGAATGTTGTGGTGCACTATGTTGCAGAGATATATGACACACTGAATGTTGTGGTGCACTATGTTGCAGAGATATATGACACACTGAATGTTGTGGTGCACTATGTTGCAGAGATATATGACACACTGAATGTTGTGGTGCACTATGTTGCAGAGATATATGACACACTGAATGTTGTGGTGTACTATGTTGCAGAGATATATGTGAATGTTGTGGTGCACTATGTTGCAGAGATATATGACACACTGAATGTTGTGGTGTACTATGTTGCAGAGATATTATAGCTGGAAAGTAATGAAAAAGACAAAACTGTAGAAGGGAACTATTGAATGAAGGAGTTTGTTTCACAGGTGAAAGTTCCTCTCTGCTGTTATGTGTTTTTTCACCACCATCGTTGTGTTGTGATGTGTATAAAGTCTGTCTGATACACCAGAGTTAATAACACTGTATGTAACCTGTCTGGTAAATACCTGATAGAAAACTTATTGACAGGATTCTTTTCTTAGGATTCTGTTGGTAGGAATCAAGTTTATAAGACTGGACGCTATTATGAGATTACTACTGGAAGGACTGTTACCAGAAGACTTTTAGTAGAAGACCTCCGGTAGGTTTCTGTTGGAAATAGTTTTGGCAACACTCTATTGGTAAAAGACTTTAGGTAGCGATTCGTTTGTAACGTATAAGATGAATAAAACGAGACTCACGAAATCGTAATGGCACGATTGCAAACAAACCGAACCACGGGCGGGATTTGAACCCGCGGTCAGAGAGTCTCAAATCCCGCCCGTGGTATGGTTTGGTTAAGATGAATCAAGTCAGATGGTTTTACAGTGACATATAAAACAGTGTATTAACACACAAAACATGAAAGTAACTCATAAAACAGTATCATAACAATAAAAAAGTATAGTGACACAAATCATTAGAGAAACACATAAAAAAGTAAATTGAGACATAAAACAGTGTAGTGACAAATAAATAAGTACAATAACACATAAAACATTGTAGTGACAAATAAATTAGTACAATAACAGCTTAACAAACCAACACACACAAAAAATAGCTTAATAACAAACAAACCATCATAATTACACACAAAAATATATGTAATATAAAACAGTACAATAACACAGAAGAACAGTACAAAACAATAACAGAAGACAGAAAAACAGACCAGTACAGTCCACACAAAAGACCAGTAACACAATAACACAGAAGACCAGTAGAGTATAATAACACAGACCAGTACAGTACAATAACACAGAAGACCAGTACAGTACAGTAACACATAACACAGAAGACCAGTACAGTACAATAACACAGAAGACCAGTACAGTACAGCAACACAGAAGACCGGTACAGTACAATAACACAGTAACACAGAAGACCAGTACAGTAACACAGAAGACCAGTACAGTACAATAACACAGAAGACCAGTACAGTACAATAACACAGAAAACCAGTACAGTACAATAACACAGAAGACCAGTACAGTACAATAACACAGAAGACCAGTACAGTACAATAACACAGAAGACCAGTACAGTACAATAACACAGAAGACCAGTACAGTACAATAACACAGAAGACCAGTACAGTACAATAACACAGAAGACCAGTACAGTACAATAACACAGAAGACCAGTACAGTTCACTAACACAGAAGACAAGTACAGAACAATACACAGAATACCAGTCAGTACATTAACACAGAAGACTAGTACGGTACAGTAACACAGGCGACCAGCAGAGTACACCAACATAGCACAATAACACAGAAGACTATACAGTACAATGCACATAATACAGTACAGTAAAATAACACAGTACAGTTCACTAACACAGAAGACCAGTACAGAACAATACACAGATTACCATAACGGTATACGACCAGCACAGTACACTAACACCGATCAGTAAAGTTTAACAACACAGAAGACCAGTAAAGTATAATACACACAATACCAGTGAAGTACAGTACGGTAAGGCAGAGAACAAGTACGGTACAGAAACACACAAGACCTGTACAGTACAATAACAAAAAAGACCAGTACAGTACAGTAACACGGAAGACCAGAGAAGTACTATAACAGAGACGGGCAATACAGTTCATTAACACAGAAGACCAGTAGAGTACAATAACATAGAAGGCCAATACAATACAATAACACAGAAGACTAGTACAGCACAATAACACAATCTGTACAGTAGAGTAACACAGGAAACAGGTACAGTACAGTAACACAGGAGACAGGTACAGTACAGTAACACGTAAGACCAGTACAGTACAATAACAAAGAATACAAGTAGAATACAAAAAGACAGAAGACCAGTATATTACAATAAGACAGAAGACCAGTACAGTACAGTAACACAGAACATCATTACAGTACAATAACGCAGAAAATCAGTACAGTACAATAACACAGAACAATAACACAGAAGACCACAGTACCAGTACAGTAACACATAGTACACACAGAATACCAGTACAGTACAGTAGCACACAGGAAGCAGTTCAGTACAGTTACACAGAGGTACAATAACACAGAATACCAGTACAGTTAGCAACAGGAACAGTTCAGTACAGTTACACAGAAGAATAACATAGAAGACAGTAGCGTACAATAACACAGAGGCCCAGTACAATAACGCAGGAGACAAGTAGAGTACAATAACACGGAAGACCAGAACATAACAACAACACAGAAGACCAGTGCAGTACAGTGACACAGAAAACCAGTACAGCACAAAAACTCAGAAGACCAGGACACGAGAGAGAGGGGTGGGTGGACTGCATTTTCCTGGACTGCAGGAAAGCCTTCGACACAGTTCCTCACAAGAGATTAATGCAGAAGCTTGAGGATCAGGGGCGTATAACAGGAAGGGCACTGCAATGGATCAGAGAATACCTGACAGGGAGGCAACAACGAGTCATGGTACGTGAAGAGGTATCACAGTAGCGCTTGTGACGAGCGAGGTCCCACAGAGTTCAGTTCTAGGACCAGTGTTATTTTTGATATATGTGAATGACATGATGGAAGGGATAGACTCTGAAGTGTCACTGTTCGCAGATGATGTGAAGTTGATGAGAAGAATTAAATCGTATGAGGATCAGGCAGGACTACAGAGAGACCTGGACAGGCTGGACACCTGGTCCAGAAACTGGCTTCTCGATTTCAACCCTGCCAAATGCAAAGTCTTGAAGATTGGGGAAAGGCAGAGAAGACTGCAGACAGAGTATAGGCTAGGTGGACAAAGACTGCAAGCCTCACTCAAGGAGAAAGATCTTGGGGTGACCATAACACCGAGCAGGTCTCCGGAGGCACACATCAACCAGATAACTGCTGCAGCATATGGGCGCCTGGTAAAACTCAGAATAGCGTTCCAATACCTTAATAAGGAATCGTTCAAGACACTGTACACTGTGTATGTTAGGCCCATACTGGTGTATGCAACACCAGTTTGGAACCCACACCTGGTCAAGCACGTCAAGAAGTTAGAGAAAGTACAAAGGTTTGCAACAAGGCTAGTCCCAGAGCTCCGGGGAATGTCGTACGAGGAAAGGTTGAGGGAAATCGGACTGACGACACTGGAGGACAGAAGGGTCAGGGGAGACATGATAACGACATACAAGATACTGCGTGGAATAGATAAGGTGGACAAGGACAGGATGTTCCAGAGAGGGGACACAGAAACAAGGGGTCACAATTGGAAGTTGAAGACTCAGACGAGTCACAGGGATGTTAGGAAGTATTTCTTCAGTCATAAAGTCGTCAGGAAGTGGAATAGCCTAGCACGTGACGTAGTGGAGGCAGGAACCATACATAGCTTTAAGACGAGGTATAAGAAAGCTCAGGGAGCAGAGAAAGAGAGGACCTAGTAGCGATCAGTGAAGAGGCGGGGCCAGGAGCTGAGTCTCGACCCCTCCAACCACAATTAGGTGAGTACACACACACACAAATACTTATTAAAAGTAATATGTTTGCAGCTGGTGTCTGAGGTTGGACTCAAATTAATTTACCTGATGTTTGGTCAGGTAAATAATAACATTAATATTCTAAGTAATACAATAACAAATAAAATAATGTATATGTCACTTTAACATATAGTGTGATATATAGTTTTTACTTGTTTGTAGTGTGTGGACTCACTGTATCTACGGTGAAGTGGAACTGTAGTGTGTGGACTCACTGTATCTACGGTGAAGAGTGGAACTGTAGTGTGTGGACTCACTGTATCTACGGTGAAGAGTGGAACTGTAGTGTGTGGACTCACTGTATCTACGGTGAAGAGTGGAACTGTAGTGTGTGGACTCACTGTATCTACGGTGAAGTGTGGAACTGTAGTGTGTGGACTCACTGTATCTACGGTGAAGAGTGGAACTGTAGTGTGTGGACTCACTGTATCTACGGTGAAGAGTGGAACTGTAGTGTGTGGACTCACTGTATCTACGGTGAAGAGTGGAACTGTAGTGTGTGGACTCACTGTATCTACGGTGAAGAGTGGAACTGTAGTGTGTGGACTCACTGTATCTACGGTGAAGAGTGGAACTGTAGTGTGTGGACTCACTGTATCTACGGTGAAGAGTGGAACTGTAGTGTGTGGACTCACTGTATCTACGGTGAAGAGTGGAACTGTAGTGTGTGGACTCACTGTATCTACGGTGAAGAGTGGAACTGTAGTGTGTGGACTCACTGTATCTACGGTGAAGAGTGGAACTGTAGTGTGTGGACTCACTGTATCTACGGTGAAGAGTGGAACTGTAGTGTGTGGACTCACTGTATCTACGGTGAAGAGTGGAACTGTAGTGTGTGGACTCACTGTATCTACGGTGAAGAGTGGAACTGTAGTGTGTGGACTCACTGTATCTACGGTGAAGAGTGGAACTGAAGTGTGTGGACTCACTGTATCTACGGTGAAGAGTGGAACTGTAGTGTGTGGACTCACTGTATCTACGGTGAAGAGTGGAACTGAAGTGTGTGGACTCACTGTATCTACGGTGAAGAGTGGAACTGAAGTGTGTGGACTCACTGTATCTACGGTGAAGAGTGGAACTGAAGTGTGTGGACTCTACGGTGAAGAGTGGAACTGTAGTGTGTGGACTCACTGGTGAAGAGTGGAACTGAAGTGTGTGGACTCACTGTATCTACGGTGAAGAGTGGAACTGTAGTGTGTGGACTCACTGTATCTACGGTGAAGAGTGGAACTGTAGTGTGTGGACTCACTGTATCTACGGTGAAGAGTGGAACTGAAGTGTGTGGACTCACTGTATCTACGGTGAAGAGTGGAACTGTAGTGTGTGGACTCACTGTATCTACGGTGAAGAGTGGAACTGAAGTGTGTAGACTCACTGTATCTACGGTGAAGAGTGGAACTGTAGTGTGTGGACTCACTGTATCTACGGTGAAGAGTGGAACTGAAGTGTGTGGACTCACTGTATCTACGGTGAAGAGTGGAACTGTAGTGTGTGGACTCACTGTATCTACGGTGAAGAGTGGAACTGAAGTGTGTAGACTCACTGTATCTACGGTGAAGAGTGGAACTGAAGTGTGTGGACTCACTGTATCTACGGTGAAGAGTGGAACTGTAGTGTGTGGACTCACTGTATCTACGGTGAAGAGTGGAACTGTAGTGTGTGGACTCACTGTATCTACGGTGAAGAGTGGAACTGTAGTGTGTGGACTCACTGTATCTACGGTGAAGAGTGGAACTGTAGTGTGTAGACTCACTGTATCTACGGTGAAGAGTGGAACTGTAGTGTGTGGACTCACTGTATCTACGGTGAAGAGTGGAACTGAAGTGTGTAGACTCACTGTATCTACGGTGAAGAGTGGAACTGAAGTGTGTGGACTCACTGTATCTACGGTGAAGAGTGGAACTGTAGTGTGTGGACTCACTGTATCTACGGTGAAGAGTGGAACTGAAGTGTGTGGACTCACTGTATCTACGGTGAAGAGTGGAACTGAAGTGTGTAGACTCACTGTATCTACGGTGAAGAGTGGAACTGAAGTGTGTGGACTCACTGTATCTACGGTGAAGAGTGGAACTGAAGTGTGTGGACTCACTGTATCTACGGTGAAGAGTGGAACTGAAGTGGGTGAGACTCACTGTATCTACGGTGAAGAGTGGAACTGAAGTGTGTGGACTCACTGTATCTACGGTGAAGAGTGGAACTGAAGTGTGTGGACTCACTGTATCTACGGTGAAGAGTGGAACTGAAGTGTGTAGACTCACTGTATCTACGGTGAAGAGTGGAACTGAAGTGTGTAGACTCACTGTATCTACGGTGAAGAGTGGAACTGAAGTGTGTAGACTCACTGTATCTACGGTGAAGAGTGGAACTGAAGTGTGTGGACTCACTGTATCTACGGTGAAGAGTGGAACTGAAGTGTGTGGACTCACTGTATCTACGGTGAAGAGTGGAACTGAAGTGTGTGGACTCACTGTATCTACGGTGAAGAGTGGAACTGAAGTGTGTAGACTCACTGTATCTACGGTGAAGAGTGGAACTGAAGTGTGTGGACTCACTGGTATCTACGGTGAAGAGTGGAACTGAAGTGTGTAGACTCACTGGTATCTACGGTGAAGAGTGGAACTGAAGTGTGTAGACTCACTGGTATCTACGGTGAAGAGTGGAACTGAAGTGTGTAGACTCACTGGTATCTACGGTGAAGAGTGGAACTGAAGTGTGTAGACTCACTGGTATCTACGGTGAAGAGTGGAACTGAAGCGTGTAGATTCACTGGTATCTACGGTGAAGAGTGGAACTGAAGCGTGTAGACTCACTGGTATCTACGGTGAAGAGTGGAACTGAAGCGTGTAGATTCACTGGTATCTACGGTGAAGAGTGGAACTGAAGCGTGTAGACTCACTGGTATCTACGGTGAAGAGTGGAACTGAAGCGTGTAGATTGGTATCTACGGTGAAGAGTGGAACTGAAGCGTGTAGACTCACTGAGAAGAGTGGAACTGTACAGTAACACACAAGTAACAGAGTGGAACAATACAGTAACACACAAGTAACACAGAACAATACAGTAACACACAAGTAACACAGAACAATACAGTAACACACAAGTAACACAGAACAATACAGTAACACACAAGTAACACAGAACAATACAGTAACACTCAAGTAACACAGAACAATACAGTAACACACAAGTACCGTACAACTTCATACAATGACAACTCAGTAGAGTAGAGCAACATACTAGAAAATACAAGAACGGTGCTACACACATTAATTAATAAAAAGACCAGCCAGCTAAGTTATAAGACTGGCCGCTGAATTATTTTGTCAAGACGTCAAATCTAGGAGTTTGAAGAATTTTTTTCGTTACTGGAGTTGTGTGTGTCTGTGTGTGTGTGTGTGTGTGTGTGTGTGTGTGTGTGTGTGTGTGTGTGTGTGTGTCTGTGTCTGTGTCTGTGTCTGTGTCTGTGTGTACTCACTTAGTTGTGGTTGCAGAGGTCGAGTCATAGCTCCTGGTCCCGCCTGTTCACTGGCCGCTACTGGGTCACTCTCCCTGCACCACGAGCTTTATCATACCTCTGCTTAAAGCTAAGAATGTTCCTGCCTCCAAACTATTCCACTTCCTGACTACTCTGTGGCTGAAGATATACTTCCTAACATCCCTGTGATTCATCTGTGTCTTCAACTTCCAACTGTGTCCCCTTGTTGCTGTGTACCATCTCTGGAACATTCTGTCTCTGTCCACCTTGTCAATTCCTCTCGGTATTTTATATGCAGTTATCATGTGCCCCCTATCTCTCCTGTCCTCCAGTGTCATCAGGTCGATTTCCCTTAACCTCTCCTCGTAGTCCTTAGCTCTGGGACTAATCTTGTTGCAAACCTTTGCACTGTCTCTAGTTTCTTTACGTGCTTGGCTAGGTGTGGGTTCCAAACTGGTGCCGCATACTCCAATATGGGCCTAACGTACACGGTGTACAGGGTCGTGAACGATTCTTTATTAAGTTGGCGGAATGCTGTTCATAGGTTTGCCAGGAGCCCATATGCTGCAGCAGTTATTTGGTTGATGTGCTCCTCAGGAGATGTGCTTGGTGTTATATTCACCCTAAGATCTTTTTCCTTGAGTGATGTTTGTAGTCTCTGGCCCTCTAGACTGTACTCCGTCTGCGGTCTTCTTTGTCCCTCCCCAATCTTCGTGACTTTGCACTTGGTGGGGTTGAACTCCAGGAGCCAATTGCTGGACCAGGCCTGCAGCCTGTCCAGATCCCATTTTAGCTTTTCCTGGTCCTCGTCCAATTGAATTCTTCTCATCAACGTCACATCGTCTGCAAACAGGGACACTTCGGAGTCTATTCCTTCCGTCGTGTCGTTCACAAATACCAAAAACAGCACCGGTCCTTGGACTGACCCCTGTGGAACCCCACTCGTTACAGGCGCCCACTCTGACACCTAGCCACGTACCATTACTCGCTGCTGTCTTCCTGACAAGTATTCCCTGATCCATTGTAGTGCCTACCTTGTTATCCCTGCGTTGTCCTCCAGTTTTTGCACTAATCTCTTGAGTGGAACTTTGTCAAACGCCTTCTTACAGTTCATGAAAATGCAATATACCCACCTCTCTCTCTCTCTTGTCTTACTGCTGTCACCCTGTCATAAAACTCCAGTAGATTTGTGACACAGGATTTTCCGTCGGTGGTGTTCCACCACTCTTCTCCTGATAATCTTCTCCTTGACTTTGCATACTGTATGTGTCAGTGGCACTGGTCTATAGTTTTGTGCGTCATGTCTGTCTCCTTTTTTAAAAATTGGGACTACATTTGCTGTTTTCCATGCCTCAGGTGTGTGTGTGTGTGTGTGTGTGTGTGTGTGTGTGTGTGTGTGTGTGCACTCACCTAATTGTGGTTGCAGGGGTCGAGACTCAGCTCCTGGCCCCGTCTTTTCACCGTGTGCTACTAGGTCCTCTCTCTCCTTGCTCCACGAGCTTTATCATGCCTCATCTTAAGGCTATGTATGGTTCCTGCCTCCACTACCTCACTTGCTAGGCCATTCCACTTCCCGACTACTCTATGACTGAAGAAATACTTCCTAACATCCCTTAAGTGTCTCAATTCTTCAACTTGTCGGGTTTCTAAACCATTCATCACAAATTTGTATCTGTAGCAGACTCCCGAAGGTTTTTGTGATAAGTGATGTTAGTGATATTAGCCTGTAGTTTATATTATTGCTTTATTGCCTCCTATGTCGTGGAACTGTATATCCCTTTTAGATCGTCTGGAATTTTACCAGTATCTTACTATGTATACAGACCTTTATATTGCTCACTATACTCTATATACAATGAGGCTTCTTTGCTCCTTGTACACAGACCTCCCTCTTCCTCTCTGTACAAAGACCTCCGTATTGTTCTCTGTTCAAAGAACTCCTATTAGTAACTGTACAAAAATCTGTTCTATACTCCATATTTAAACACCACTCCTTACTCTTTCTTTCAATACCACCCCTTACAGGCCTTACCAATATCCCTTATCTATAAGCCGTTTCACTCTACACAGAGATCACCCCATTACTTCATGTACAAAGACTTTCCATTACTCTCTGTGCAAATGTTTGGGATTTAAAATTTGTTTGTTTTTTTAACATGAGGTAAACAAAGTCACATAGAAGAATTTATTTAGAATCCATAAAAGAGAATATCTATAGTGATAGATATTTTTTCCTCCAAAGTTAACGTTCATAACATGAACACTTATATTGAAATCGGCCTGACGACACTGGAGGACAGGAGGGTTAGGGAAGACATGATAACGACATACAAAATACTGCGTGGAATAGACAAGGTGGACAGACAGGATGTTCCAGAGATGGGACACAGTAACAAGGGGACACAATTGGAAGTTGAAGACCCAGATGAGTCAAAAGGATGTTAGGAAGTATTTCTTCAGTCATAGAGTAGTCAGGAAGTGGAATAGTGAGGTAGTGGAGGCAGGAACCATACAAAGCTTTAAGATAAGGTATGATAAAGCTCATGGAGCAGGGAGAGAGGGGACCTAGTAGCACTAGGCGAAGAGGCGGGGCCAGGAGCTGAGTCTCGTAAGATAAGATAAGATAAGATTTTGTTCGGATTTTTAACCCCGGAGGGCTAGCCACCCAGGATAACCCAAGAAAGTCAGTGCGTCATCGAGGACTGTCTAACTTATTTCCATTGGGGTCCTTAATCTTGTCCCCCAGGATGCGACCCACACCAGTCGACTAACACCCAGGTACCTATTTGCTGCTAGGTGAACAGGACAACAGGTGTAAGGAAACGTGTCGAAATGTTTCCACCCGCCGGGAATCGAACCCGGGCCCTCCGTGTGTGAAGCGGGAGCTTTAGCCACCAGGCCACCGGGCCGTGAGTGTTAATTTGCTAATTTTATTCTGAAACTGTTGTATTTTGGGGCAGTTACGAGAGAATCTTTTGAGCAGCTTCAACCTGAAAACGCTGATAAACCCATCCAAAATGAAGACTCAGTGCGGTTTAGCTTGAAGGTGCTGGTTTTCTAATATGATCAAAAATGATAAATTTATTGTTTTCTATACGGTAACTGGACAATGTCTTTTCTGATCATCTTCAAACTTTCAACACTGGCGTGTTCATAGGATGGAGGGGAAAGGAATAATTTAGGATTAAAGTGGACTTTGTAGTCTCAAATTTGTCAATCTTATTTTGCGTGTCAATCTTACACTTCTGGATCACTACAGTGGTGGCTCGAGTTACAATTATTTTTGTACAAAATTAAACCTAGACATTCGCACACATACACATACGGACACGTATGTCTCTTGAGGGTTTTGCGATATATCTAATATATACCTTTGGCTGAGGTACGAGGCGTTGCTACTCTGGAATACAGACGACACTCTGAGCGCTGACTGACCTACAAAGGCAAAGTCCTCTATAAATATCACAATGTACTACTACCTGCTACCTGAGTCTACCGGGAGGGTGTTCCGGAGGTCAGTGCCCCCGCGGCGCAGTCCTGGACCAGGCCTCCCGGTGGATCAGCGCTTGATCAACCAGGCTGTTGCTGCTGGCAGCACGTAGTTCAGCGTACGAACTACAGCCCGGCTGATCGGGTGCTGCATTTCTAGAATCCCTGATAGAAAGCGCACTTGTCTAGTTTCCTCTGAGGGTTTAGTCCTTCGAGAATTGGACTCCGGTCGCCGATTTACACTTATGGATCAGTTTTACTGTTGAGTGAGCATGAATAACTGGTAGGTGAACATGGGTAGCTGCTAGGAGAACATGAGCAGCTGCTAGGAGAACATGAGTAGCTGCTAGGTGAATGTTAGTAGCTTGTAGATTGAACATGGGTACCTGCTAGGTGAACACTGGAAGCTGCCAGGTGAACACTGGAAGCTGCTAGGTGAACACTGGAAGCTGCTAGGTGAACACTGGAAGCTGCTAGGTGAACACTGGAAGCTGCTAGGTAAACACTGGAAGCTGCTAGGTGAACACTGGAAGCTGCTAGGTGAACACTGGAAGCTGCTAGGTAAACACTGGAAGCTGCTAGGTGAACACTGGAAGCTGCTAGGTGAACACTTGAAGCTTCTAGGTGAATACTGGAAGCTTCTAGGTGAACACTGGAAGCTGCTAGGTGAACATGGTTAGCAGTTGTAAGAAGGTTTACCTATTATTCGTATCTCTGATCTCGAATCGAACCATATTCCTATCGGTTATGAGCTATACCAATGAGCTGCAACGAATTTCCCCCTTGATCTCCTTACATTCCATGGTTTGGATAAGCTTTCAGAGAAAAATCATATATATCCATACAATAAAACGCTTGTTTTAATATTCTGGAAAAAAAACGCTGCCTCAGATTTCTGAAGGGATAATATATCAAACAAAACTTGAATTATGAAGTACATGTCTTATTGTGTTTGCTTCTTGTACCATTACAAAACATTCAGAATTATCAGGACAGTGTTTAAGAACGTTAAGTAAGTCCAGGGTATTATCACCGGGTTCAAATACCACAAGAAATGGCCGCTACGTGAGGTTTAGAGATGCGACAATACAAAACAAAATGACAAGTCTAGCTGGTAATATAAAATTCTTCAGAGCTTATGTTAGTCTGTTTCGTGACGCAATAGAGATTTTAAATGCAGTTGCAAGCAAAAATGTGGACACACGTCGTTTGAGAGGTTACGTGTGAAAGCCTTAATTAAGAGGGGGTGTTGGAAGTTCTGTGAAGAATTTCGCAAATAGAAGCTAGTTCTTTGTTGGAACAACTGACATTACATGATGTGGCACACTCCATGTGAGCTACAAGGTCACAGTGGCACAATTACCGAATTTGAGGGACAGAACCCTTGGTAAATAGTGATAAGACACGAGAAATTCCCAGACAATGAATGTCTGAACGACGGCGCTGTGCAGTTCTCGAGTCCCCTAGCCATTTTTTCTTGAAGAACGTAAGACAGTGGTCAGTCCACACGTGATATATACACCGATTTGTGTATATGTCAATGTGTATACACAGAGTTTATATGAAATCCAATTTCAAATAGTATACCTGAATGAATTGTGAATTGATGAGGCAAAGACGGTGTTAGGAGAGAAAAAATAACATTTGATCAGATTTTACAATGTAAAAATGATATATAGAAGGCGGAATTTATGGAGGTAAAATAAAAAAGGATAAATGAGTAATGAGGGCGTGGAGAAGATAACTAGTTAGAAAATCGTTAAGTTTTTACTAACAAATCTTGCTGTGAAAAATAAACTGTTCAGAGAGAGACTAATTAGTTGAGAAACTGGTGAAGGAAATGATAGATAAAGGGAAATGATGGAAGAGATGTTAGATCAGGAGGAGGTGGACAGATAGAGAGACAGACAGACAGATAGACAGATGAGATTACAACATAGATGTTAAAAGCAGGTGGGGACATAATTTTGGAGTGTTTGGTGTATTTCTTCTAAACAGACATGAAAGAAGGGAAGGTGCCTTATTACTAGCAAAGAGCTTGCGTAGTTCCTCTGCATAAAAACAAAAGGGACAAAAAAGAGGGTAAAAATTATAGGGGAATAAACCTGATACTTTCATTTAAAAATGTATAAAAGAGGGGAAAGCACCTAGGGATTCGTAGAGAACATAGAAAGTTCCTTTGTATAAAGACAAAGGTTACAAAAGAGAGTGTAAACAAAATATAGGAGAATAAGCCTGTTGAGTATACCTGTTAAGGTGTGTGGTAGAGTTATTATTGGATGTATTAAGAGTAAGATAGAGAGCAGGATCCCTGATGAACAAGGAGGTTTTAGTAAAGGTAGGAGATGTGTAGACCAAGTGTTTACAGTGAAGCATATGTGAACAATAGTTAGATAAAGGTAAAGAGGTTCTCGTTGCATTTATGCATTTGGAAAACGCATATGATAGGGTGGATAAGGGAGCAATGTGGAAGATGTTTTAAGTGTATGGAATAGGTTATAGGTTACTGAAGCAGTTAAGAGATTTACGAGATTTGTGAGGCTCAGGTTAGAGTATATAGGGGAGGGAGAGTATATCCTAGGGATGGACAGGGATGTGTGATATCACCATGGTTGCTCAATATATTTATAGACGTGGTTGTAAGAGAAGTGAATGCTCAGGTGTTGGCAAGAGGAGTGGGATTAAAAGATACAGAATCTAACATAAAGTCGGAGTTGTCACAGTTGCTTTTTGCTGATGACACTGTGCCTTTGGGAGATTCTGTAGAGAAGTTGGTGGACGAATTTGGAAGGGTATGTAAAAGGAAGAAATTAAAAGTGAACATTGGAAACAGTAAGGTGATGAGGATAACAAAAAAATTAGTTAATGAAAAACTGGTAATAAGATTGAAATGGGGTATGGAAGAAATGAATGTCTTCAGATATTTAGAAGCGGACCTGTCAGCAAATAGGTCTATGAAAGACAAAGTGAACTATAGAATTGATGAAAGGAAAAAGATGAGTAGTGCACTGAGTAGTCTGGAGACAAAGAACGTTATCCACAGGAGAAAAAGGGGAATGTAGAGTATATGCTGCAAAGATTCTTATACGGGTGTGAAGCATGGAAGATTAGGTGTGGGGGTTCTAAATGTATTATTTAGAGGGTTGAGGAGGGGCTGTTGAGGTGGTTCGGACATTTAGAAAGGTGGAAACGAAATAGAATGACTTGGAAGGTGTATAAATCTGTAGTGGAAGAAAGTCGGGGAAAGGGTCGTCCTAGGAAATGTTGGTGTGCGAGGGGCTTAGACTTCCAGCAAGCGTGCTTGAGCGTGTTAGATAGGAGCAGTGGAAGCAAATAGTTTTTATGAATTGACGTTCTGTTGGAGTGTGAGCAAAGTAACATTTATGAAGGGATTCAGGGAAACCGGTTAGCCGGACTTGAGTCCTGGAGATGGAAAACAGAGTACCTGCGCTCTGAAGGAGGGGTGGAAATATGTTGCAGTTTTTGAACTGTAGTGTTCGCGCGCTTCTAGCAAGACAGCGATGGAATGAGCGATGATGAAAATATTTCTTCTTCTTCGGGTCACCCTGCCTCGGTGGGAAACTTCCGGTGTTTGAGAGTTATTGATAAATAAGCTTGTTAAATATTCCTGTAATGTATACGAAAAAAATATCATGGAATACTTGATGTTAAGTTAGAAACTAGGAGTATAGAAGGATGTTTTAACAATGGTAGAGGAAGTGTAGCAGAGTTGTTTACAGTTATACATATAAATAAACAATATAGTGCATAGATAAAGGTTAAAGGTTAGGTAAAATGTTTGTCGCATTTATAAACCTTGAAATGGTATTTGAGAGGGTGGAGAGGAGTGCAGTATGAGAGGGTGGAGAGGAGTGCAGTATGAGAGGGTGGAGAGGAGTGCAGTATGAGAGGGTGGAGAGGAGTGCAGTATGAGAGGGTGGAGAGGAGTGCAGTATGAGAGGGTGGAGAGGAGTGCAGTATGAGAGGGTGGAGAGGAGTGCAGTATGAGAGGGTGGAGAGGAGTGCAGTATGAGAGGGTGGAGAGGAGTGCAGTATGAGAGGGTGGAGAGGAGTGCAGTATGAGAGGGTGGGGAGGAGTGCAGTATGAGAGGGTGGAGAGGAGTGCAGTATGAGAGGGTGGGGAGGAGTGCAGTATGAGAGGGTGGAGAGGAGTGCAGTATGAGAGGGTGGAGAGGAGTGCAGTATGAGAGGGTGGAGAGGAGTGCAGTATGAGAGCTGTAGCAAATGTCTGGAATAGGTAGTACAAGGTTACTAAAATCAGTGAAGAGTTTTGACGAGTAAAGTCAGATGAGAGCATGTAGGTATGAGGAGAACTATTTTCCGGTAAAATCATGTCTTAGAGAGTAATGTTTGATGTCGTCATGAGCGTTTAATTTATTTATTTATGGGAGTTAAAACAAGGAAGAGGTGTAGAATTAACGAATGTGATATAAAGTGGGAGTTGTCACAGTTGTTCTTTGTCGATGACAGTTTTGGAAGATCTGTAACAGAAGTTACTTAGAAGATACTTAGAAGAAGGAAATTAAAAGTGGACTTAAAAAATAGCAATGTGATGAGAGCAACAAAAAGGTTAGGCAATAAAAACTTTGACACAAGATTAAATAGAGCGAAATTGAAGGTAGTGAATGCATCAAGATATTTGGGAGTGGACGTGTCAGAACATGGATCTATAAAAGATTAAGTGAACCATAAAATACAGGAAAGCAAAAATGATAGGAAATAAAGAAGGTTATGTATGAAGGCATAAAAGTAAAAAGCACTAGATTATAGAGGTGCCATCACTGTTATGTTGGTGCTAGGCACGTGGCTTAAACTTTGCAGTGAAGACGAGGATGGAGGCAGTGTAGATGTCCATGTGAAAATTATGCTGAAAATTCGGAATGTAGAAATTGGTTGGCAGAGGATGGTTTGTTGTGTAGATTAAAAATGTAGAGAGAAAGTAGCACAGTAGGATGACCAATAGGATGTGTAAATTCAGGTTGGAAAGGCGGAGTAGGGGGTTGCTTCAAGAAGGGCTGGAGTGAGGGTGTAGATAAGGTGGATACTCAGCCCTGGTTGTGAGTATCCAGCAAGTGTGCATGAGTGTGATAGGTCAGTGAGAAAAGACAAGTGATTTGAAGAATATCGCGTTGTGTTGGAGTATGAGCAAGAAAAAATTATGAAGTAATTCAAGGAAACTGGTTGGCCGTTTTTGAACCGTAAACTTCAGAATATATTCACCTTGAAACAAAGGTTGAGATGATGCATTTCGGATGGTCATTTAAATTGTGTTCCCTTGTGCTTCTGAAAAGACTTATGACGATGAAGGTGGTTCATTTTTGTTTTTATCCCCCCGACCCTTGTGGGAGATGGCCGGTGTAGTAAAAAAAATATAATAGAAGCAGCGTTTCAGTAAATATTGCCGAGACACCGTATTTATATGGTACAGTTTTCTTTTAATTTTGCACTAAAACTAGCTTAGCAGCCTAACCTAATTTTCTGACATAATGTATGGAATAAGATTTAGTTTAATCTTATAGCCTGTTTAAGACTAACCTAAAATTAATTAATATCTGTTAAAAAATGTTAATGTCGTAATATCTTATGGTTTTAATATACTAAAGAACTGCGGAAGTATTTTCTGCATGTATAACCACTAGCAGGGGTGCCGCTAGCACGATAAGAGGCAACACAATAAGTGTCAGGGGCTCAAAACTGTTCAACTGCCTCCCAGCATACATAAGGGGGATTACTAATAGACCCCTGCCTGTCTTCAAATAGGCACTGGACAGGCATCTGACCAGCCGGGCTGTGGTTCGTACGTTTGCCTGCCTAGTCCACCATGAGGTCTGGTCACAGACCGGGCCTCGGGGGCGTTGACACCCGGAAATCTCTCCAGTTATACTCCAGGTATATCTGGTTTTATTTCTACCTCTTTCTCTTATTTATTATTATAGCCTTTACGATTAATTGCATATACGACAGGTTCATTAAGTTTCAATATTACACAATTTATTAGGGTAATAACGTAAACTTTGGTTGTAAATAGGGATTATATATTTTTAGTTCTAGCATATATTTTTGTGGATAAGCAACATAGTACCTGTGTTCATTGTGTCGCTTTCATTTCCTGAAACTATTCCTAAACTTTGTCTTTTAACGCTGATATATGTACAAGAATATGATGAAATGGATAATCCTGTCTTGGTCTTTTTCTGGTGATCTTTAAGGTAGGGAATGTCACCGATTTCGAAGAACTGGATTATGATTTCCTTGCTTCTGTGTTCATGATAAGATGCTGTTCGCAGAGAAGAACGCAGTTCGTAGACTAGTCTGTTTCGACAATTGGCTTTTATTCTTTCGGAGCATTTACCGACTGGAATCAGTAAATCAACATTGCATTGAACCTAAACGTGAAAAAAAAACTGTTCGAGTGATCTGAAGTACCGCTCTGTCATACAAAGATACTTGAGCTGAGCAAACCTTATTTCTAAAACGTTGCACTCACAGATGAGGTCGAAAAACTCGCCTATGTGAGAAACATTGTCCCATTGAAAGTTATTATAATTCTTTTACTGCTTTGAATGTCGGCATCTCTTTGCCTTTATAACCTTATTGCAAGGTTGCTAATCAAGTTATCCAAAAAGTAATTATATCCAGTAGCATTTTCTTCGTCAGTGTACATGCAGGTTTCTTTCCCATATTGGTATTGTATCTGTAGTGATGGTGAGTCCAGTGCTGAGGTTTTAAGTGAGATTGTTTTCATTATTGAATGGACTTGTATTGAATGCATTGGAAATGTATCAAGAGGTAGTGTTGTCTCGGGTATTCTTTGCACTATAATGGACGATATTGTAACCTGTTGATCTCACCATGTGTCAAATATCGTTCCCACCAGGTGTCGAGTATCGTTCCCACTAGGTGTCGAGTATCGCTCCCACCAAGTGTCGAGTATCAAAAACATGTTCTCATTTAATCCACCATTTTTACTCAAACTGAGTGAGACGCCCACTGATTGTTTATGTCTCGGCTCAGACACACACCATCATGAAAGAAGCGCCGCAGTGTAATTAATGCAGAACACGCAGATAGCTGCTTGTTATTGGAAGGAGGGGGGCAGGGATTACGTTGCTCAGATGATAAATGCCCCGGTTACATGTGGTCAAGTGAACCTTTAATTTCCTGTATTTTCAAGTGATATGTATTTAGTCAAGTGAAGCTGACAAAAGTCCAACATATTTTAATTGGTCCACCTTACGAACCTTCCCTTTCCAGTGCTTTCAACATATAACAAAGGAGTACTGCAGCAGGCCCTACTGGCCATTGCTAGGCTGGTCCAAGTCACATACACTTAAGAAAGCAGGAGCAACGCATCGGACCCGCTGGTTTGGGCCAATGGGTCTGATGCGTAGGTGTAGATCCCGTACATACAGAGCCCTTCGGTATGATACTAGAATAAGGGATAATTAATTATGTATGTACAGTACACGGTGAAAACTAGTCATATATAAGGCTGTGAGACAACCATGGGCGAATATAGCAAACAATAATATGCTATCAGAATTATCTGCATCAGCTGGTCCAGTGGCTAACGTGTCGGTCTCGACTTTTATGATTCTCTGTTCGCAGGTTCTAACCCCACCCGTGACATGGTTTGTTTGCAATCGTGTCATTACGATTTCATGAGTCATGCTGTAATGCTTGTACATGTGTTTGTGCTCGTAAGAAGTGAAGTGCAGTGATGTGTTATTAAGTATTTATATATGAGCAACAAAAAAAATACAGGAATATACAGAAATATTTTTTGTACACTGTAATATTACACAACATAAAGTAAATAATATTTTAAATGGTTGACAATCCGCTCAAATAAGAGTCAGGTTACAAGTGTTTTATATAAAGAACTCAACTTATGGTTAATACCAGTGACTCAAATATAGAGGAAGATTTTACTAACTATAAGATTAATTACAACTCCATTAGTGGAACAATGAGGAAAAAAATTAATTAACTTTAGAATTACTTTTTTAATTGAACCTATTACAACATTAACAAGTGATGAAAATTTGTTGATCCTTATACCTACCGTAGACAGCAGTTGGTGCACTTATGTAACGTGGGTGAGATATTATGTACCAGCGACTTATTACACTCATGTAAGATGAATGGAACATGTACCAGCGACTTATTACACTCATGTAAGATGAATGGAACATGTACCAGCGACTTATTACACTCCTGTAAGATGAATGAAACATGTACCAGCGACTTATTACACTCCTGTAAGATGAATGAAACATGTACCAGCGACTTATTACACTCATGTAAGATGAATGAAACATGTACCAGCGACTTATTACACTCATGTAAGATGAATGAAACATGTACCAGCGACTTATTACACTCATGTAAGATGAATGAAACATGTACCAGCGACTTATTACACTCATGTAAGATGAATGAAACATGTACAAGCGACCTACTACACTCCTGTAAGGTGAATAAGACCTAATGTATCAGCGATCACAATAGCAATTACCTTTAAATGAATACGTACTATTTTGTTACCAAAATAAAACGAGTTTATGAAGCAACTAACTTAAATATATTAAACATGTTTTTGAAGATCTTTAATATGAGTAAATTAACAATGAGTTAATCTGCATAAAAAATATGTAGCAAATGTTGATTAAATTCACAGACAAAATTCAAAATATGCAGAGGGAAAATATAGTACGCGAAATAAAACATAAGAACATAAGAACGAAGGAACACTGCAGCAGGCCTATTGGCCCATGCGAGGCAGGTCCAAGTCCCCTACCGGCTTAAGCCAATGCACCCAACCTAGTCAGGTCAGGTCACATTGACTTAAGGGAGGAACACGGCAACCGACCTGGTAGCACAAGTTATCAGGTCCAACTCACACCCACCCACATCCACTCGTGTATTTATCCAACCTATTTTTAAAGCTACACAACGTTCTGGCCTCTATAACTGTACTCGGGAGTTTGTTCCACTCATTCACAACTCTATTACCAAACCAGTACTTTCCTATATCCTTCCTGAATCTGAATTTTTCCAACTTAAAACCATTGCTGCGAGTCCTGTCTAGGCTAGATATTTTCAGCACACTATTTACATCCCCTTCATTTAATCCTGGCTTCCATTTATACACCTCGATCATATCCCCCCTAATTCTACGTCTTTCTACAGAGTGCAGATTCAGGGCTCTTAGTCTATCCTCATAGGGAAGGTTTCTGATACATGGGATCAACTTTGTCATCCTCATTTGTACATTTTCCAGAACATTTATATCCATTCTCTAATACGGTGACCAAAACTGTGCAGCATAATCTAAATGAGGCCTAACCAAGGATGTATAGAGTTGAAGAACAACCTGAGGACTTCTATTATTTATGCTTCTTGATATGAAGCCAAGGATTCTATTAGCTTTATTGCGAACACTTATGTTGAAGTGGCTGCTAGCACTTCAACCTGTTGATGGTTTCGTGGCTCATGGCTCCTGCAGCCTCGTCCCAGACCAAGCTTCGTGGATTCAATATCTAGTCATGATTTTGATGTTTGTATCACCAGTCCAACGTAAACATCACAAATGATTAGATCATGAACTGCCTGGATGGCACAGTAGTAACGAATTTAAGAAATTGATTGGAACCTCTACTTGCGAGTGCGTCCACGTGCGAGTTTTTCCAAACACGATCAGTCGATGTGTCAATTTTTTTGCTTCCATACGCGAGCAAAATTTCCATAAGCAAGCAGACCTCAAGGCTGGTTCCTTGATGCTGGTGAGGGGCCCTTGCTCTTGATCTAGGGAGCTGTATCTCATTTGTTTGTTGGACTATCTTACTGAAACTTGGGCAATGTATGATGGACAGATGCTTCTTAACGTAATAAATATATGTATAATAATAATAATAGTATAATAATATAATACAATATAATAATAATAATTATAATAATAATATACGTATAATAATAGTACATATATAATAATAATGTACTGCAATGAGAAGCTGAATATAAACTTACTACAGCAGACGAACTACCAACCCAATGTTAAAAGGTTCTCTAAATCAAATTGCTTTTTCACTAACAGTAACTAATATCCAGCAATTTAATAAAAGTATATAAACTGCCAAGTAACCGGAGGCTGATTGATGTTTCGGAGAGTGATCATCAGTTCTTAAAAACTGCCACATTAATTTGGTTGATTGGTTGGTTAATGAGGTTTGAAGCCTATCGACTACAACAGAATCATTAAGGCTGCACGTAACCTTTTTACTACCAGACAAAAAAAAAAAAAAAAACTTTAGTACCACAGTAGGGATTAAAGTAAACTCACAGAGAGTGATTAAAATGAACTCTGAGAGAAATGAACCTCTCGATGCATATATCCCGTGCACAGTTTAACATTATCTGAGGGAAATCTAACAAAAGTCGTAATCATAGACATCAGTTTATTAACAAATCAGCATACTCCTAGGCGAGAGACTGATTACACTGGTCAACAGTTTTTGAAAAGTTGTATGCTTCTTAAATGAGATTAGTTAATTCTTTAATATTTTCATGTCCTGAATCCAAGTATCACCTTGAAAAATGCTTATTGGCTATAGGTTTAAAGATGCGAGATATGTTATATTTGATTATTTTATTATAATGTACAATATGTGTCAGTATGTTTTAAACTCTAATCCGTACCTACTCTCTGCCTTTTTGCTTGACGCTTATAGTGGGCTGAAGAATCATCTCTTGCCAATATCCAGCAATAGTCTGCAAGCATTATAGTGCCCCATTTACCCTGGTACCATTTTTCCATGGTTGAAATACCTTCGTGAAACCTTTCACCATGTTTGTCACTAACTGTTTCACAGTTCGCTGGAAAAAAAAGTCTAAATGTGAGTCCAAAAAGTGGATTTTAAGTGACATGTTACATCCCAGGTTCTTGTAAGACTTGATGAGGTTTTCCACCAATTCTACATAGTTGCCTTCTCTTCTGTTTCCGAGAAATCCCTTCGCCAATAACTTGAATGCTTCCCAAACAGCTTTCTCCTCCCAATGAAGGTCTGATTCAAAGTCACAATCTTTAAGAAGCTCTCGAATCTGAGGACCATTGAAGATGTTTGATGTTAAATACTTGAATCCCTGACCGGATTTGTCCATAGCTTTTACAAAGTTTTTCATGAGCCTCAGTTTTATGTGTAGTGGTGGTAGCAAAATTTTATTTGGTTCGATGAGAGGAGGATGTTGAACATTTTTCATCCCAGACTCCAATGATTGACGAGGTGGCCAGTCTCTCCTGATGTAGTGGGAACCTCTTGCACGGCTGTCCCATTCACAAAGAAAGAAGCAGTACTTGGTGCATCTGAAAAAAGAAAACAACAAACAATTAGAAGATAAACAGAAAATTTATTCATTAATTTTTCATTACAATACAGAGCATGACAGCTAAGCAAAAGTATTTATATCATTCAGTAGAAATATAAAATTAATATAATATGTCTCACATACATATCAATAGCTTGCTCAGTGAATATATAAGTTCAAAAAATTTTTGGCTAAGAAAATAACCTACCTTTCACCTCAAAATATAATGGGTTTGGACATCACAACCACCTTCTGTGACTGCTGGAACAATAATGAAGGTCAGTGAGACTGTGTGGTAAGAAACACTGCCGGAAGCCTGTTGGAACCTGTTGTGACACGTAGGTGTATATTGAAAAGTAGAGCTAACAAACAATTTTAACCATGATATTCATTATCAGTGACCTAAAATTAGTTGGAAATTGCTACTTTGGTCTCGAAAGCATTTTGGTTGTTGACCAGTGTTACCGATCTTCAACTTCTTCAGTCTTCCGTTTTTGTCCCAGTATTATATTGGTTAAGCCACTGATTGGTGAACGTCTACTTGATAAGAGACCCAACGTTATTACACTAGAGTCTAATTCTTTAAATAAGATAATAGAGTAAATTAGTCTAATAAGTGTTGTTTCTCAATGATCGAATCTCGGCCTAATCATTTTATTAATAATGTTCTAGTAGCTGGATTTACTGTGTATCTAATATTGCCGAGTTCGCACACAAAAGACGAAGTGGGAGAAGTGGAGGATGAGTGTCAGTTGTCAGGTTCAGCGATGTATATTGGTGGAAGCAGCAACAGGTACAGTGACAGCTGATAACCCATAAGTCAAACAATAAAACCAAATTGACCAGAAAAATCTGTAAAGTGATGCAGTGTAAATATATAAAATATATGGAAACTAGTTAGACGAGGAAGAAGTGAGAATGATTCTTGGAATAGTCATTATGAACGAGCTAAAGTATTGATGACTGAAGGTCATTATACCGTGGCTGTAACAATTATACCGTGGCTATAATAATTATACCGTGGTTGTAACAATTATACCGTGACTGTAACACTTATACCTTAGCTGTAACAGTTATACCGGGGCTTAACAATTATACCGTGGCTATAATAATTATACCGTGGTTGTAACAATTATACCGTGACTGTAACACTTATACCTTAGCTGTAACAGTTATACCGGGGCTGTAACAATTATACCGTGGCTATAATAATTATACCGTGGTTGTAACAATTATACCGTGACTGTAACACTTATACCTTAGCTGTAACAGTTATACCGGGGCTGTAACAATTATACCGTGACTGTAACACTTATACCTTAGCTGTAACAATTATACCGTGACTGTAACACTTATACCTTAGCTGTAACAGTTATACCTTAGCTGTAACAGTTATACCTTAGCTGTAACAGTTATACCTTAGCTGTAACAGTTATACCTTAGCTGTAACAGTTATACCTTAGCTGTAACAGTTATACCTTAGCTGTAACAGTTATACCGGGGCTTAACAATTCACTTGAAGAAATAAAATCAACTCTAACACCTGTGTATCTGTACTTGATGTAAAGTCTATATTGAATTGACAAAGCCACAGGTTAGCGAAACGTCCTAAATAAAGACACCTGGATGTTGCATATATGTCTAACAATCCGTTCGAAACTTACCCACACACGAGAGAAAACGACGGACAGAAACGTTGTTATAACTTTCCTGTTTTAATTAAGTGCAGGTTACAATCCGTTCGAAACTTACCCACACACGAGAGAAAACGACGGACGTTTTAATTAAGTGCAGGTTACGTATATTCTACAAGTATTGCAAATAATGTCTAGGTACGGGCGGTAAACCCACCTGAATGCAAGGTTTGTTAGCTGGAAATTTTAAGTAGAGTGAGTATGAAAATAAAACACTATCAACTGATTGCATACCTGTCATACTTTACCATAAATATGTTGTCCAATATTGGTCGCAAGATTACGTACAAGAGGGAAATTAGGTAGAAAGGGCGCAGAGGTCAACTAAACTAGAATATTGTGACAAAATCTTCAAAACACTTCGTCTGTTCCCAGGTGAAATATAAAAGTTGAAGGGGATATCATTCAGACTTTCAATATTCTAAACAAATATGACACAAACACGAAGAACTGTTGGAAGTGCAAGTGATGCAATAATACAAAGTCTTAAAAGTACGTGGTAAGAGACGTAATACAAATATATGTAAAGTTTTGACTCACGAAATCGTAATGACACGATTGCAAATAAACCATACCACGGGCGGGATTTGAACCCGCGGTCAGAGTCTCAAAACTCCAGACCGTCGCGTTAGCCACTGGTGTAGAAATATACCTAGTTGGACGAATCTTATTGTGGCTAGCTGGTCCAGTGGCTAACGCGACGGTCTGGAGTTTTGAGACTCTCTGACCGCGGGTTCAAACCCCGCCCGTGGTATGGTTTTTTTATGTAAAGTTTTGGCAGAGTTAAATAACTGAAAGAGTGTTTCCTCTGAAACTGTGAGGACTAATGGTATTCAGTACTTTAACAACCGGTTGGCTACACTAAACTAGATATAATGGAGGATCTGAATAGATGGAGCGGAGTGGATGAACAGAAATAGCGTTGTGGTTTAGTAGATACAGTGCTGTAGCTGAGTAGATATTGGGCAGTGGTTCACTAGATACATTTTTATGGCTGGCTGTGATCACCCATTAACTTCGAATACCTGTTTAACATATATCAACCATGGAACGTTTCTGGCACTTGCAAAGTCAGTTGTAGTAGTAATAACAGTGGCCCGGTGGCCTGGCGGCTAAAGCTCCCGCTTCACACACGGAGGGCCCGGGTTCGATTCCCGGCGGGTGCAAACATTTCGACACGTTTCCTTACACCTGTTGTCCTGTTCACCTAGCAGCAAATAGGTACCTGGGTGTTAGTCGACTGGTGTGGGTCGCATCCTGGGGGACAAGATTAAGGACCCCAATGGGTTATCCTGGGTGGCTAACCCCCCGGGGTTAAAAATCCGAACGAAATCTTATCTTATCTTAACAGTGGTGGTGGTGGCAATGGGAGCTGTAATTCACATTTTCAGTCCGGTAAGACCTTTCCTATTAAATTTATATTCCTGTTACTTTTATCGCTGTTCGGCTGTATTTATCCTAACTTTTCCATGCCAGCAGGTTGACTGGAGGGCGAGGAGAGAGCTTACTACTGTACTCTCCTTTACTTCCACAGTCTAGGCAGAAACAGAGGTAGTCGGACTGTAGCTAGTTCTCATCATTTAGCCTCGGCATAGGACGTAAGATCTTTTGCTATGCACTCTTTCCACGTATACGCATGTTCTATCATATCAAGGGTTGGCCTAAGTAATGTGCAATGAAGTCATGCCTGGGGGGAACTTTAGCCAATGTCAGTGGGGTTATTGGCAACTTGGTAAGGCTGGACGTACGTGGACACCAAATTGGTACAATTTGGTAAGTGGTAAGGCCATGACAATATCATGACTAAGTTAGAGGCATAATAAAATTGATTGTTACATGGAAACTAAAGAATTGTGCGGCTATGTGTGTGACCAGGTAGTGGTAAAGCCAGAGAAATGTAATAATAATCGAGCAGTGAAACGGAAGACTCGGAACAGGTGTCAGAGGCACTCGCAGAACAGGTGTCAGGAAGCACTCCCTGAGCAGGTGTTAGAGAGAGGAAGAGAAGGGACCCAGTTATCCACATTATTACAATATACATAGTTGTTACATCTTTTTGGGTTTTCACCATATGAAAAGAAGCATATAATTTTTGTGATGCTATGCGGAATATGTTTTTTGAAATAAAAAAGGCACAATACCGTGACTGGAACGATACACAAATAACCCGCACATAAAAGAGAGAAGCTTACGACGACGTTTCGGTCCGACTTGGACCATTGACAAAGTCACACTTTGTCAATAGTCCAAGTCGGACCGAAACGTCGTCGTAAGCTTCTCTTTTATGTGCAGGTTATTTGTGTATGTTTTTTGAAAATTATGTTACATTCATTGTGTAAATCCCTGACTAACATTGCTACTCTGTGAGCCTAATAAATCATAAATATTTTGTATATATTATTCTGTTTGATCTTCAGTTACGGCATATTTATAAGAAAATGTAAACCGGTATTTAAACTCTTCTTAACTGGAGATTAGGAGGAGGTGCGGGATTACCAAAACTATTATCCAGAGAGCTGAGGAGGGGTAGTTGAGATGGTTTGGGCATGTAGAGAGGGTGGAACGAAATAGAATGACTTCGAGAGTGTATAAATTTGTAATGGAGGGAATGCGGGGTAAGGGTCGGCCTAGGAAAGGTTGGAGGAAGGGGATTAATGAGGTTTTGTGTGCGAGGGGCTTGGACTTCCAGCAAGCGTGCGTGAGCGCGTTAGATAAGAGCAAATGGAGACAAATGGTTTTTAGGACTTGACGTGCTGTTGGAGTGTAAGCAAGGTAACATTTATGAAGGGATTCAGGGAAACCGGAAGGCCGGACTTGATTCCTGGAGATGGGAAGTACAGTGTCTGCACTCTGAAGGAGGGATGTTAATGTTGCAGTTTTATAACTGTAGTGTAAGCATGCCTCTGGCAAGACAGTGACGGAGTAAATGATGAAAGTTTTTCTTTTTCCGGCCACCCTGCCTTGGTGTTTTGGAGTATATGTTCACTTATTATAAGTATTCATGAACATAGGTGAGTGGGCATCATAAGTAATTGTAAATAAAATTTTACTAAGCAATTCTCAGTCTCTTCATTGATCAGATTCAAAATATATTTTACGTCATATTGGTGAAGTTCCATGAGACAAGATCCCAATTGAAGCTGTTCTGATTTTTTATGGCATTATTCCGGGTCATGCGTGAGGTACTGTTTGATTGATACACACACACACACACACACACACACACACACACACACACACACACACACACACACACACACACACACACACACACACACACACACACACACACACACACACACAAGTGGAAGGGAAGTCACAAAATCAAAATGGTATACACACATACAACTTGGAGCTAGTGATCACATGGTTCTGAGCTTTGAATACATAGTAGAGTTACAAGTGGAAGGGAAGTCAGTAAATGAGATGATGGACTATGTGACAACAATATGAAAAGAAGCTGAGGAGACGTTTGTACCCAAGGGTAGCAGAAATAACGAGAATGCCAAGATGAGCCCTTGGTTCACCCAAAGGTGTAGAGAGGCAAAAACCAAGTGTGCTAGAGAATGGAAGAAGTATAGAAGGCAAAGGACCCAGGAGAATAAGGAGAACAGTCGTAGAGCCGGAAATGAGTATGAACAGGTAAGAAGGGAGTCCCAACAATAATACGAAAATGGCATAGCAACAAAAGCCAGATCTGACCCAAAGCTGTTGTGCAGCCACGTCAGGAGGGAAACCACAGTCAAGGACCAGGTAATCAGGCTGAGGAAGGAAGGAGGGGAGATCACAAGAAACGGCCGCGAAATATGTGAGGAACTCAACATGAGATTCACTGAATTATTCAAAGAGGACATAGAAGGGACTCCAGAAAGACGGAGAGGTGGGATACACCATCAACTGTTGGACACAATACATACAACCGAGGTAGAAGTGAAAAGGCTACTAAGCAAGCAAGATACCTCAAAGGAAATGAAGCCGGATAACATCTCTCCATGGGTCCTGAGAGAGGGAGCAAAGATGCTGTGTACCACTAACAACAATCTTCAACAAAATCGAAATGAGGCGACTACCTAAGGTATGGAAAACGGCAGGCATAGTCCCAATTTTTGAAAAAGAAGACAAACACGTAGCATTAAACTATAGACCAGTGTCACTAACATGTATAGTATGCAAAGCCATGGAGAAGATTATCAGGAGAAAAGTGGTGGAGCACCTAGAAAGGAATGACCTTATCAACGACAGCTAGCACGGTTTCAGGGACAGGAAATCCTGTGTCACAAACCTACTGGAGATCTATGACAGGGTGACAGCAGTAAAACAAAACAGAGAGGAGTGGGTAAAATGCGTTTTCTTGGGCTGTAAAAAGGCAATTGACACAGTTCCACACAAAAGCTGGAGGACCAGGCAGGGATAACAGAGAAGGCACTTCCTGACAGGGAATACCTGTCAGGAAGACAACGGCGAGTCATGGTACGTGGCGAAGTGTCAGAGTGGGCGCCCACAGGGGCCAGTCCTAGGACCGGTGCTGTTTCTGGTATTTGTGAACGACATGACTGATGTAAAGTTTATAAGAACAATTCAATCGGACGAGGCCCAGGCAGAACTACAAAGGGATCTGGACAGGCTACAGGCCTGGTCCAGGAACTGGATTCTGAAATTCAACCCCACCAAGTGCAAAGTCATGAAGGTTGGGGAAGGGCAAAGAAAACTTCAGATGGAGTACATCCTAGGGGGCCAGAGATTACAAGCCTCACTCATGGAAAAAAGGATCTTGGGGCGAGTATAACACTGGGCACATCTGACGCGCATATCAACTAAATAACTGTTGCAGCATACGGGCGCCTAACAAACCTAAGAACAGCATTCCGACATCCCAATAAGGAATCGTTCAGGACCTTGTGTACCGTGTACGTTAGGCCTGTATTGGAGTATGCAACACCAGTTTGGAACCCACACCTATCCAAGCACGTAAGGAAATTAGAGAAAGTGCAAAGGTTTGCAACAAGACTAGTCTTGGAGCTAAGGGGCATGTCCTACCTGGAGAGATTATGGGAAATCAACCTGATGACACTAGAGGACAAAAGGGATTGGGGATGATATGATAACGGCATATAAAATTCTGAGTGGAATTGATAAGGTGGACAGAGACAGGATGTTACAGAGATGGGACACAGCAACAAGGGGTCACAGTTGGAAGGTGTAGACTCAGGTGAATCACAGGGATGTTAGGAAGTATTTCTTCAGTCACAGAGTTGTCAGGAAGTGAAATAGTCTGGGAAGTGAAATAGTAGAGGCAGGATCCATACATAGCTTTAAGAAGAGGTATGATAAAGCTCATGGAGCAGGAAGAGTGACCTAGTAGCGACCAGTGAAGAGGCAAGGCCAAGAGCAGTGACTCCACCCCTGTATCCAAAATTAGGTGAGTACACTCACAAACCTACTGGAGTTCTGCAGCAAGGTAACATAAGTAAGACAGGAGAAAGAGGGCTGGGTAGACTGCATCTCCTTGGACTGTAAGAAGGCTTTCGACACAGTCCCACACTGGGTTGAAAATGACTGGTTGAAAATACTAGAGGAGCAGGCAGGAATAGCAATGTATCAAGGAATACCTGAAAGTGAACAATGAGTGTTGATACGTGACTAGGTGTCAGAGTATGTGCATGTGTCGATGGGGTTCCACAAGGGTCAGTCCAAGGTCCAGTGTTGTTTCTTGTATAAGTGAATGACATGACAGAAGGGATAGATTAAGAGGTGTCTCTGGTCGTAGACGATGTAAAACTAATAAGGAGAATATAATCAGTTAAGGCTCAGGTAAGATTACAGGGGGATCTAGATAAGCTGCAAGCCTGGTATGACAAATGGCTCCTGGAGTTTAATCCCACCAAGTACAAAGTCATTAAGTTTGGGGAAGAACAAAGAAGACAGCAGACGGAGTTCAGGCTCGGGGGTCAAAGACTGCAAACGTCACTCTGGAAAAAGGATCTTAGGGTGAGCATCATACCGAGCACATCTGAGGCGCACAACAACGAAATAACTGCCGCAGCATATGGGCACCTGGCAAACTTAAGAATAGTTTTTCGACTTTTATAAAAAATTAATTCAAGATACTGTACACAGTGTACGTCAGGCCCATATTCGGGTATGCAACACCAGTATGGAACCCACATCTGGTCAAGCAAGTCAAGAAAAGGAGAAAGTGCAAAAGTTTGCAACGAGACTAGTCCTGGAGCTAAGCGGTATGTCCTAGGGGGGAGGTGTAGGTAACTCATCCTGGCGACACTGGATAACGACGTATAAAATACTGAGATGAATGTAGAAGGTGGACAGGGCTAGAATGTTTCAGATATGGGATGTAGGAACAAGGGTTCACAACTGAAAGTTAAAAACTTAAATGAACCATAGGGAAGTTAGGAAGTATTTCTTCATCCTTAGAGAAGCAGTGGAGGCAAGATCCATACATAGCTTTAAATGATAAGGCTCTTGATCAAAACGGGGAGAGAGTGACCTAGTAACAACTAGCGAAGAGGCAGGACTAGGAGCTGTAACTCGACCCCTGCAAGCACATAAAGGTGAGTACATATAGGTGAGTACAGGCACATTCACACACACACAAACACAAATGCACATGAGATGCAACGATAACATAATTAGAGAAAGGTTAGACGTAAAAGTATACATTTTCCAACAAGGAGATAAGAGAAAGAAATACTGTGTCACTGTGTTATTGTTCTCCAAGAGAAGCAAAGATTCAGTGTAGAGTAAGACTAGTATCCATTGCTCAAGACATTTATTAGGTAAGCGTTTCATCACATTTGCCTTCTTCAGTCCTAATACGAAGTCCTAAGTCTCTAGCTTATATAGTGGCGGGAGTCACGAGGTAAGCTGTGAGAGGAGTGTGTTAGGAGAGGCAGTAGCAGCACTGCTGTGATATGATGGGTAGGCTTTGTGAAGGACTTGTCAGTAGTCGAGTAAAATATTAAAAGTTAACATTTTCATAAAATCTCTAAAGGTTAGGCAAATGTAATATTGAGTAGGTTGGTAGGCCTCGTCACTGTTCACTGGCCATGTTAATGTTGTGTAACAATCATTTGGCCAATTCTGGACATATTATAGCTGCCTGATCTCCCTGGAATGGTGTTGGTTGTTGCTGTCATTGCTGCTTCCAGGCACATCCCTCTGCGCAAATCATTTTCAGGAATTATAAGTCTAGCTTCATTAAACTTAATGATGTGTTCCTCTGTCTACTTGTATGTAGGCTTTATTTTGATCGTCCCGTCTGCAGGCGTTTTATTGTTCTTGAAACATTATAATTTTTCAAAATCTCGATATGGAAAAAAGAACTTATTTCATTCGTGGGTTTAACAGAAGCCTACGGCATGATGTAGCAACAACTTTTCTTCAAACAGGACGGACCTTCTCACACTCATCACAGTTTGTTGATTTTTTGAACTCTCTAACATTCTTTCAAATTTAATAGTGTTTACTATAGGGTAGATTATGTTAAATTCATTTAGGTTAAGTTACGTTAGGTTACCTTATATGACTTCAGGTTAGTTAACTTTTTAAATATATATTTAGATATAATTTGGCCTGAAGTAACGGAACAACATGTACGCCTAGTTTAGATCAGGCTACGTAAGATATATCCACGAACGTTGTTTAGGTTGGAGAGCAACGTAGCAATTGTTACAGATGCATGAACTTGGTGGTAAGATGTTGAAAGATGCATAGACGGGAGTGAGGAACATGTAAGGAAAATCAATTTTTTGTACTGAAACTGTGAAATATAGATAAGTTTATGTGACTTGTAAATGGGTATTTAATGTGTTAATGTTAGAGTGTTTTTGACAAGTGTTGTTACATAGTATAATGACTGTTATTAAGAATGACATGTGGCATTTGCGGTTTATAAATGATACAGAAGATGGTAAACAGCTTTAGAATACGATGCAAAATAGCAAGAAAATAAATAGGGAAAATAATAAATGAAAGATAAGAGAAATATAATGAATAGAGTAATTTAGATTAAACTATAATATAAGAATGTGGAGGAAGAAAATGTACTTAGATATAGTACTTAAATATAAGCGAAGGATTCTGTCAAGAACGAGGTTTATCACAGAACAGTGGTAAAAGGTTGTTAACTGGGTAAAAGGTTGGTAAAAGGTTGTTAACTGGAGAAAATTGAGAAGGTATCAGAGTAAAGCTGTACAAATGCAATGATTTGGTTATGTAAAATGAAGAACAGGATAGCTTGGTATATAGGATTTTAAAATATAAAGGTGTAGGGTATGTTCGAGGAAGAACTGAAGCTGCTGCTAGATAGAGGTTCTTGTCCTGGCACAGAGCAGTGTGTGAGGAGTTACGGTGAAGTGGAAGGAGACTGGAATATGCATGGGATCGAAAGTGCTCCTGAAGAGTGAGCGAGGTCATCATTGATCCGCAGCGTCTGGGTCCGACTGGACGTTCAGGTAGAATGAGAACGATTCGGTTTTTTTTATTAGATCACTTTGCCTTGGAGTGAGCATCTGACTGGTTAAAAACTAACATGCATCTGTTCCTACGTTCACTTACATACATGTATTTATGGATGAATATATAACTTTATCGATAAAATCATGAGTTTAGGAAACGGGTTTAATGAAACTGGCAAACTTCCTCCCCTCCCACGCTTAATTAGGCTTTATCATGTTAGGTAAAAGGACACAAGTGTAATTAATGTGACATATTATTGTGGGAACGTTTCGCTCTCTAGGAGATTTATCAAGCCGTTAAAGCTCCTGGAGAGCGAAACGTTGCCACAATAAAATGTCACATTAGTTGCAATTATGCCCTTTTACCTAACATATTGTTGGTAATTCTACCAACATTAATATAGGTTTTATTATGACCAGACAGAGACCAGCACATCCACATTAATAACACATTGTAAGTATCCCATTCTTAACAGTGTTGATGAAGTTTAATGTTAATTGGTCAGGACAGCGATGCATCAATTTTTGGCCACACAGTCATGGACTCAAGGAGGAAGGGGAAATCTCCATGCCCCTCTGTCACCTCTGACAATTTTGTCACAGTTCTTGCAGCTACTTTGAATATATGGATCTGGAACTTCAAATTTTAGCAGGGAAATAGAAAACTGGTCGGCAATTTAAAGATTGAATTATATCAGTCGAATATATCGGTCGATCAATGATAAAAAAAAATAACGGGATTTGTAATTCACTCTAACTGAATTCTAAAGCAGGGTATATTTATCTGTCTCTTTCCCAGCTAATCGCTGGATTTTCACAGTTCTCTGACAAGTGTGTCTGTGAAGAGTCCAGTTGCGGGTTCAAAGAGGCCTTGAGTACATTGTCCAAGCTTTACAACTGAAAAAACTACCTCAGCTTCGGTAATTAAACCAAGATAAACTTAAACTGCCGTTACGTACGCAGGAATGCACTACTCTCGTCTCCTCTCACAAACAATTCAAAGCCTTATTCAAGTTTATGGAGATGACGTAAGACTAACATTATATATTCATTGTCCAGCTGACTAACGCGAATAAAAACTTGCCAGGTGAGAGGTAGGTATATTTATCTGTCTCTTTCCCAGCTAATCGCTGGATTTTCACAGTTCACTGACAAGTGTGTCTGTGAAGAGTCCAGTTGCGGGTTCAAAGAGGCCTTGAGTACATTGTCTAAGCTTTACAACTAAAAAAACTACCTCAGCTTCGGTAATTAAACCAAGATTAATTTAACTGCCGTTACGCACGCAGGAATGCACTACTCTCGTCTCTTCTCACAAACAATTCAAAGCCTTATTCAAGTTTATGGAGATGACGTAAGACTAACATTATATATTCATTGTCCAGCTGACTAACGCGAATGAAAACTTGGCAGGTGAGAGGTAGGCACGCGAGACACCACTAATATTTATGTGGTCATTCACAGGAAGACTAGAACGTGTGCCGCTACACTCCTGGGTACACACGATGACGTAGAGGTTATGACGTCTCCGCAATAGAGGATGTTCGTCACCTGCAGGGGGCTCTTCATCCAATGAATTGGACCATTCCCCTTCCCTTCCTTGAATTAAATCAAATCGCGTCGTATTCCTGCAGCCCATATATGAAGTTCATGGGATTACCGTTTCACAATGAGAGGAAAAATGAAAATATATAATAATAATAATAATAATAATAATAATAATAATAATAATAATAATAATAATAATAATAATAATAATAATAATAATAATAATAAGTAGAAGAAGAAGAAGAACAACAACAACAAAAGCAACTACTTCCAAACAGAAACAACAACAACAGCTAAACAGAAACAACAACAACAACTAAACAGAAACAACAACAATAAGAATGTAACAAGAAGCAGCAGCAAGAACAACAACAAAAACAATAAATAATAACAACAGTAAAAAAATTAATTCTGCTCTCGTAGAAATAAACATAGACGAGGAAGTTCACTGCTGCACATGTTGAGTCCAGGACGAGGAAGTTCACTGCTGCACATGTTGAGTCCAGGACGAGGAAGTTCACTGCTGCACATGTTGAGTCCAGGACGAGGAAGTTCACTGCTGCACATGTTGAGTCCAGGACGAGGAAGTTCACTGCTGCACATGTTGAGTCCAGGACGAGGAAGTTCACTGCTGCACATGTTGAGTCCAGGACGAGGAAGTTCACTGCTGCACATGTTGAGTCCAGGACGAGGAAGTTCACTGCTGCACATGTTGAGTCCAGGACGAGGAAGTTCACTGCTGCACATGTTGAGTCCAGGACGAGGAAGTTCACTGCTGCACATGTTGAGTCCAGGACGAGGAAGTTCACTGCTGCACATGTTGAGTCCAGGACGAGGAAGTTCACTGCTGAGTCCAGGACGAGGAAGTTCACTGCTGCACATGTTGAGTCCAGGACGAGGAAGTTCACTGCTGCACATGTTGAGTCCAGGACGAGGAAGTTCACTGCTGCACATGTTGAGTCCAGGACGAGGAAGTTCACTGCTGCACATGTTGAGTCCAGGACGAGGAAGTTCACTGCTGCACATGTTGAGTCCAGGACGAGGAAGTTCACTGCTGCACATGTTGAGTCCAGGACGAGGAAGTTCACTGCTGCACATGTTGAGTCCAGGACGAGGAAGTTCACTGCTGCACATGTTGAGTCCAGGACGAGGAAGTTCACTGCTGCACATGTTGAGTCCAGGACGAGGAAGTTCACTGCTGCACATGTTGAGTCCAGGACGAGGAAGTTCACTGCTGCACATGTTGAGTCCAGGACGAGGAAGTTCACTGCTGCACATGTTGAGTCCAGGACGAGGAAGTTCACTGCTGCACATGTTGAGTCCAGGACGAGGAAGTTCACTGCTGCACATGTTGAGTCCAGGACGAGGAAGTTCACTGCTGCACATGTTGAGTCCAGGACGAGGAAGTTCACTGCTGCACATGTTGAGTCCAGGACGAGGAAGTTCACTGCTGCACATGTTGAGTCCAGGACGAGGAAGTTCACTGCTGCACATGTTGAGTCCAGGACGAGGAAGTTCACTGCTGCACATGTTGAGTCCAGGACGAGGAAGTTCACTGCTGCACATGTTGAGTCCAGGACGAGGAAGTTCACTGCTGCACATGTTGAGTCCAGGACGAGGAAGTTCACTGCTGCACATGTTGAGTCCAGGACGAGGAAGTTCACTGCTGCACATGTTGAGTCCAGGACGAGGAAGTTCACTGCTGCACATGTTGAGTCCAGGACGAGGAAGTTCACTGCTGCACATGTTGAGTCCAGGACGAGGAAGTTCACTGCTGCACATGTTGAGTCCAGGACGAGGAAGTTCACTGCTGCACATGTTGAGTCCAGGACGAGGAAGTTCACTGCTGCACATGTTGAGTCCAGGACGAGGAAGTTCACTGCTGCACATGTTGAGTCCAGGACGAGGAAGTTCACTGCTGCACATGTTGAGTCCAGGACGAGGAAGTTCACTGCTGCACATGTTGAGTCCAGGACGAGGAAGTTCACTGCTGCACATGTTGAGTCCAGGACGAGGAAGTTCACTGCTGCACATGTTGAGTCCAGGACGAGGAAGTTCACTGCTGCACATGTTGAGTCCAGGACGAGGAAGTTCACTGCTGCACATGTTGAGTCCAGGACGAGGAAGTTCACTGCTGCACATGTTGAGTCCAGGACGAGGAAGTTCACTGCTGCACATGTTGAGTCCAGGACGAGGAAGTTCACTGCTGCACATGTTGAGTCCAGGACGAGGAAGTTCACTGCTGCACATGTTGAGTCCAGGACGAGGAAGTTCACTGCTGCACATGTTGAGTCCAGGACGAGGAAGTTCACTGCTGCACATGTTGAGTCCAGGACGAGGAAGTTCACTGCTTCACTGCACATGTTGAGTCCAGGACGAGGAAGTTCACTGCTGCACATGTTGAGTCCAGGACGAGGAAGTTCACTGCTGCACATGTTGAGTCCAGGACGAGGAAGTTCACTGCTGCACATGTTGAGTCCAGGACGAGGAAGTTCACTGCTGCACATGTTGAGTCCAGGACGAGGAAGTTCACTGCTGCACATGTTGAGTCCAGGACGAGGAAGTTCACTGCTGCACATGTTGAGTCCAGGACGAGGAAGTTCACTGCTGCACATGTTGAGTCATGGACGAGGAAGTTCACTGCTTGTTGAGTCCAGGACGAGGAAGTTCACTGCTGCACATGTTGAGTCCAGGACGAGGAAGTTCACTGCTGCACATGTTGAGTCCAGGACGAGGAAGTTCACTGCTGCACATGTTGAGTCATGGACGAGGAAGTTCACTGCTGCACATGTTGAGTCATGGACGAGGAAGTTCACTGCTGCACATGTTGAGTCCAGGACGAGGAAGTTCACTGCTGCACATGTTGAGTCCAGGACGAGGAAGTTCACTGCTGCACATGTTGAGTCCAGGACGAGGAAGTTCACTGCTGCACATGTTGAGTCCAGGACGAGGAAGTTCACTGCTGCACATGTTGAGTCCAGGACGAGGAAGTTCACTGCTGCACATGTTGAGTCCAGGACGAGGAAGTTCACTGCTGCACATGTTGAGTCCAGGACGAGGAAGTTCACTGCTGCACATGTTGAGTCCAGGACGAGGAAGTTCACTGCTGCACATGTTGAGTCCAGGACGAGGAAGTTCACTGCTGCACATGTTGAGTCCAGGACGAGGAAGTTCACTGCTGCACATGTTGAGTCCAGGACGAGGAAGTTCACTGCTGCACATGTTGAGTCCAGGACGAGGAAGTTCACTGCTGCACATGTTGAGTCCAGGACGAGGAAGTTCACTGTTGAGTCCAGGACGAGGAAGTTCACTGCTGCACATGTTGAGTCCAGGACGAGGAAGTTCACTGCAGCACATGTTGAGTCCAGGACGAGGAAGTTCACTGCTGCACATGTTGAGTCCAGGACGAGGAAGTTCACTGCTGCACATGTTGAGTCCAGGACGAGGAAGTTCACTGCTGCACATGTTGAGTCCAGGACGAGGAAGTTCACTGCTGCACATGTTGAGTCCAGGACGAGGAAGTTCACTGCTGCACATGTTGAGTCCAGGACGAGGAAGTTCACTGCTGCACATGTTGAGTCCAGGACGAGGAAGTTCACTGCAGCACATGTTGAGTCCAGGACGACACTGCTGCACATGTTGAGTCCAGGACGAGGAAGTTCACTGCTGCACATGTTGAGTCCAGGACGAGGAAGTTCACTGCTGCACATGTTGAGTCCAGGACGAGGAAGTTCACTGCAGCACATGTTGAGTCCACATTCACTGCAGCACATGTTGAGTACAGGACGAGGAAGTTCACTGCTGCACATGTTGAGTCCAGGACGAGGAAGTTCACTGCTGCACATGTTGAGTCCAGGACGAGGAAGTTCACTGCTGCACATGTTGAGTCCAGGACGAGGAAGTTCACTGCTGCACATGTTGAGTCCAGGACGAGGAAGTTCACTGCTGCACATGTTGAGTCCAGGACGAGGAAGTTCACTGCTGCACGAGGAAGTTCACTGCTGCACATGTTGAGTCCAGGACGAGGAAGTTTACTGCTGCACATGTTGAGTCCAGGACGAGGAAGTTCACTGCTTCACATGTTGAGTCCAGGACGAGGAAGTTCACTGCTGCACATGTTTAGTCCAGGACGAGGAAATTCACTGGTGCACATGTTGAGTCCGGAACACACATGAGTGATCATTACTGTACACACACAGACACACACACAAGAGCAATCATTACTCTACACACACACACACATACACCAGATCGATCATTACTGTACACACACAGATACACAGACCAGGGCGATCATTGCTATATTCATGGACACACAGACGAGGACTATCAATACCACACACACACACACACACACACACACACACACACACACACACACACACACACACACACACACACACACACACACACACACACACACACAGGGCTGCAAACCTCGCTCGAGGAGAAAGATCTTGGGGTGACCATAACACCGAGCATGCCTCCGGAGGCACACATCAACCAGATAACTGCTGCAGCACACGGGCGCCTGGCAAACCTGAGAATAGCGTTCCGATACCTTAGTAAGGAATCGTTCAAGACTGTACACTGTGTACATCAGGCCCATACTGGAGTATGCAGCTCCAGTTTGGAACACACACCTGGGCAAACACGTCAAGAAATTAGAGAAAGTGAAAAGGTTTGCAACAAGGCTAGTTCCGGAGCTCAGGGGTATGTCCTACGAAGAAAGGTTGAGGAAAATCGGTCTGACAACATTAGAAGACAGACGAGTCTGGGGAGACATGATAATGACTTACAAAATACTGCATGGAATAGATAAGGTAGACAGAGACAGGTTGTTCCAGGGAGGGGACACAGAAACAAGGGGTCACAATTGGAAGCTGAAGACTCAGACGAGTCATAGGGATGTTAGGAAGTATTTCTTCAGTCATAGAGTCGTCAGGAAGTGAAATAGCCTAACAAGTGATGTAGTGGAGGCAGGAACCATACATAGCTTTAAGACGAGGTATGACAAAGCTCTGGAAGCAGAGAGAGAGAGGACCTAGTAGGGATCAGTGAAGAGGCGGGGCCAGGAGCTGAGTCTCGGCCCCTGCAACCACAATTAGGTGAGTACAATTAGGTGAGTACACACACACAGGATAACGTTCCGATACCTCAGTAAGGAATCATTCAAGACACTGTACACTGTGTACATCAGGCCCATACTGGAGTATGCAGCTCCAGTTTGGAACCCACACCTGGGCAAACACGTCAAGAAATTAGAGAAAGTGAAAAGGTTTGCAACAAGGCTAGTTCCGGAGCTCAGGGGTATGTCCTACGAAGAAAGGTTGAGGGAAATCGGTCTGACAACATTGGAAGACAGACGAGTCAGGGGAGACATGATAACGACTTACAAAATACCGCATGGAATAGATAAGGTAGACAGAGGCAGGTTGTTCCAGAGAGGGGACACAGAAACAAGGGGTCACAATTGGAAGCTGAAGACTCAGACGAGTCATAGGTATGTTAGGAAGTATTTCTTCAGTCATAGAGTCGTCAGGTACTCAGGTGTGTGTGTGAGATATACTCAGGTGTGTGTGTGAGATATACTCAGGTGTGTGTGTGAGATATACTCAGGTGTGTGTGTGAGATATACTCAGGTGTGTGTGTGAGATATACTCAGGTGTGTGTGTGAGATATACTCAGGTGTGTGTGTGAGATATACTCACGTGTGTGTGTGAGATATACTCAGGTGTGTGTGTGAGATATACTCAGGTGTGTGTGTGAGATATACTCAGGTGTGTGTGTGAGATATACTCAGGTGTGTGTGTGAGATATACTCAGGTGTGTATGCTCTCATGTTATCTGTCTGTTATTACCATCTGTTTCATGTCTCCTCACTCCTTCATTACCCACACATACTTCTTATATGTCTCACCATTTTTGTCACCGTTCTCACTCTATTTTCATTCCTTTTTTTATGCTGTCATCTCCTACACCAGTTTATTTCTGCCTCAACTTATTGTGGCTAGTTAACAAAATTAATAATATTTTCTATCAATATGTATATCAGTTATCGACCAAATTTCATACAATTACAATAGACCCTCGAATTTAGTCGTGCCTTTTCTGTATGTAAAACTATTTTTATTATCTATAAAATGTATTTTTTGTTAATATTTCCCATAGGAAATAATGTAAATCCAATTAAACCATTCCAGACACCCAAAAATATTAACAAAAAATACATTTTATAGATAATAAAAATAGTTTTGCATACAGAAAAGGCACGACTAAATTCGAGGGTCCACTGTATTTAGTTTACCATTTAAATTATATTTTCCATAGGAGACATGTTACCACTGTGAGATAAACCCTCAGGAGAGACATGTTACCACTGTGAGATAAACCCTCGGGAGAGACATGTTACCACTGTGAGATAAACCCTCAGGAGAGACATGTTACCACTGTGAGATAAACCCTCGGGAGAGACATGTTACCACTGTGAGATAAACCCTCAGGAGAGACATGTTACCACTGTGAGATAAACCCTCGGGAGAGACATGTTACCACTGAGATAAACCCTCGGGAGAGACATGTTACCACTGAGATAAACCCTCGGGAGAGACATGTTACCACTGTGAGATAAACCCTCGGGAGAGACATGTTACCACTGTGAGATAAACCCTCGGGAGAGACATGTTACCACTGTGAGATAAACCCTCGGGAGAGACATGTTACCACTGTGAGATAAACCCTCGGGAGAGACATGTTACCACTGTGAGATAAACCCTCAGGACTGTGAGATAATCCCTCGGGAGAGACATGTTACCACTGTGAGATAAACCCTCGGGAGAGACATGTTACCACTGTGAGATAAACCCTCGGGAGAGACATGTTACCACTGAGATAAACCCTCGGGAGAGACATGTTACCACTGAGATAAACCCTCGGGAGACACATGTTACCACTGAGATAAACCCTCGGGAGAGACATGTCACCACTGTGAGATAAACCCTCGGGAGAGACATGTTACCACTGTGAGATAAACCCTCGGGAGAGACATGTCACCACTGTGAGATAAACCCTCGGGAGAGACATGTTACCACTGTGAGATAAACCCTCGGGAGAGACATGTCACCACTGTGAGATAAACCCTCGGGAGAGACATGTTACCACTGTGAGATAAACCCTCGGGAGAGACATGTTACCACTGTGAGATAAACCCTCGAGACATGTTAGAGATAAACCCTCGGGAGAGACATGTTACCACTGTGAGATAAACCCTCGTGAGAGACATGTTACCACTGTGAGATAAACCCTCGGGAGAGACATGTTACCACTGTGAGATAAACCCTCGGGAGAGACATGTTACCACTGTGAGATAAACCCTCGGGAGAGACATGTTACCACTGTGAGATAAACCCTCGGGAGAGACATGTTACCACTGAGATAAACCCTCGGGAGACACATGTTACCAGAGACATGTGAGATAAACCCTCGGGAGAGACATGTAAACCCTCGGGACCACTGAGATAAACCCTCGGGAGAGACATGTTACCACTGTGAGATAAACCCTCGAGAGAGACATGTCACCACTGTGAGATAAACCCTCGAGAGAGACATGTTACCACTGTGAGATAAACCCTCGGGAGAGACATGTCACCACTGTGAGATAAACCCTCGGGAGAGACATGTTACCACTGTGAGATAAACCCTCGGGAGAGACATGTTACCACTGTGAGATAAACCCTCGGGAGAGACATGTTACCACTGTGAGATAAACCCTCGGGAGAGACATGTTACCACTGTGAGATAAACCCTCGGGAGAGACATGTTACCACTGTGAGATAAACCCTCGGGAGAGACATGTTACCACTGAGATAAACCCTCGGGAGACACATGTTACCACTGAGATAAACCCTCGAGAGAGACATGTTACCACTGTGAGATAAACCCTCGGGAGACACATGGTACCACTGTGAGATAAACCCTCGGGAGAGACATGTTACCACTGTGAGATAAACCCTCGGGAGAGCCATGTTACCACTGTGAGATAAACCCTCGGGAGACACATGTTACCACTGTGAGATAAACCCTCGGGAGAGACATGTTACCACTGTGAGATAAACCCTCGGGAGAGACATGTTACCACTGTGAGATAAACCCTCGGGAGAGACATGTTACCACTGTGAGATAAACCCTCGGGAGAGACATGTCACCACTGAGATAAACCCTCGGGAGAGACATGTTACCACTGTGAGATAAACCCTCGGGAGAGACATGTTACCACTGTGAGATAAACCCTCGGGAGAGACATGTTACCACTGTGAGATAAACCCTCGGGAGAGACATATTACCACCACCCTCGGGAGAGACATGTCACCACTGAGATAAACCCTCGGGAGAGACATGTTACCACTGTGAGATAAACCCTCGGGAGAGACATGTTACCACTGAGATAAACCCTCGGGAGAGACATGTCACCACTGTGAGATAAACCCTCGGGAGAGACATGTCACCACTGACCACTGTGTGAGATAAACCCTCGGGAGAGAGACATGTAAACCCTCGGGACCACCATTCTGAGATAAACCCTCGAGATAAACCCTCGGGAGAGACATGTCACCACTGTGAGATAAACCCTCGAGAGAGACATGTTACCACTGTAAGATAAACCCTCGGGAGAGACATGTCACCACTGTGAGATAAACCCTCGAGAGAGACATGTTACCACTGTGAGATAAACCCTCGGGAGAGACATGTTACCACTGTGAGATAAACCCTCAGGAGAGACATGTTACCACTGAGATAAACCCTCAGGAGAGACATGTTACCACTGAGATAAACCCTCAGGAGAGACATGTTACCACTGAGATAAACCCTCGGGAGAGACGTGTTCCCACTGTGAGATAAACCCTCAGGAGAGACATGTTACCACTGAGATAAACCCTCGGGAGAGACGTGTTCCCACTGTGAGATAAACCCTCGGGAGAGACATGTTACCACTGAGATAAACCCTCAGGAGAGACATGTTACCACTGAGATAAACCCTCGGGAGAGACCACTGTAAGATAAACCCTCGGGAGAGACATGTCACCACTGTGAGATAAACCCTCGGGAGAGACATGTCACCACTGTGAGATAAACCCTCGGGAGAGACATGTCACCACTGTGAGATAAACCCTCGGGAGAGACATGTCACCACTGTGAGATAAACCCTCGGGAGAGACATGTCACCACTGTGAGATAAACCCTCGGGAGAGACATGTCACCACTGTGAGATAAACCCTCGAGATAAACCCTCGGGAGAGACATGTCACCATTGTGAGATAAACCCTCGGGAGAGACATGTTACCACTGTGAGATAAACCCTCGGGAGAGACATGTCACCACTGTGAGATAAAGATAAACCCTCGGGAGAGACATGTTACCACTGTGAGATAAACCCTCGGGAGAGACATGTCACCACTGAGATAAACCCTCGGGAGAGACATGTCACCACTGAGATAAACCCTCGGGAGAGACATGTTACCACTGTGAGATAAACCCTCGGGAGAGACATGTCACCACTGTGAGATAAACCCTCGGGAGAGACATGTCACCACTGTGAGATAAACCCTCGGGAGAGACATGTCACCACTGTGAGATAAACCCTCGGGAGAGACATGTCACCACTGTGAGATAAACCCTCGGGAGAGACATGTCACCACTGTGAGATAAACCCTCGAGAGAGACATGTTACCACTGTGAGATAAACCCTCGGGAGAGACATGTCACCACTGTGAGATAAACCCTCGGGAGAGACATGTCACCACTGTGAGATAAACCCTCGGGAGAGACATGTCACCACTGTGAGATAAACCCTCGGGAGAGGCATGTCACCACTGTGAGATAAACCCTCGGGAGAGGCATGTCACCACTGTGAGATAAACCCTCGGGAGAGGCATGTCACCACTGTGAGATAAACTTTAATGAGTAGTTCACCTCAAACCCTCATCTTTATTACTCTTTACATATTCTACAAATCACATCATAGCTGTCGTTGACCTCCGTCATCAATAATCCATCTTACACTTACTCCCGTTAATCATGGACACTGGTCCACCGGTAGTTACTTAACAACCCTGAGTAATAACATAACTGTCACTGTTACTAACGTCACCACATCGAAGACCATGGTTACCGATCTGGAGGATAAATTTCACTGGTACTTATTGTTACGCTTTTGTCTGCGTAACGTAAATAAAAGTCCTGGTTCCTAAAGCGTAAACAGCCTGCCTAGTCTAAGGGCATTTATATTGTTTAAAATAGAAAAAGAAACCACTCTAGGGTCAGCTTGTACCTTCACATTAAATGTGGAGACAATATAAAATTTATTATAAGGAAGGACACAAAATCTCACCTATACAAACTTTATATATATATATATATATATATATATATATATATATATATATATATATATATATATATATATATATATATATATATATATATATATATATATATCTTTCTTTCAACACAGCGGCCGTATCCCACCGAGGCAGGGTGGCCCAAAAGGAAAAACAAAAGTTTCTCCTTTTAAATTTAGTAATATATACAGGAGAAAGGGTTACTAGCCCCTTGCTCCCGGTACTTTAATCGCCTCCTACGATACGCATAGCTTACGGAGGAAGAATTCTGTTCCACTTCCCCATGGAGATAAGAGGAAATAAACAAGAACAAGAACTAGAAAGAAAATAGCAGAAAACCCAGAGGGGTGTGTGTATATATATGCTTGTACATGTATGTGTAGTGTGACCTAAGTGTAAGAAGTAGTAGCAAGACGTACCTGAAATCTTGCATGTTTGAGACAGAAAAAGGGACACCAGCAATCCTACCATCATGTAAAACAATTACAGGCTTTCGTTTTACACTCACTTGGCAGGACGGTAGTATCTCCCTCGGCGGTTGCTGTCTACCAGCCTACTACCTATAATATATATATATATATATATACATATATATATATATATATATATATATATATATATATATATATATATATATATATATATATATATATATATATATATATATAAAATGTTATTATTATTAAACTTACATGCACAACATGCACCCTACTCTACACACATCATTACTTCACACGAAGAAACATTTACCCAGTACTCACATTAGGTCACTAGCACTCTGCTACTAGTGAGTAAAACACTATCATTTATAAACAGGGAGGCTCCATGACCCTCTCCCCCCCTCCCTTTCCGCAAGCTGTACGAGTACTCTCACAAAACTTAATTAAACAGGTCTCTGTACACTAGGGCCTTACAGGTAAATATGAGAGCACTTCAACCAATAAAATAACCTAGGGAATATCTTAAAAAAAAATAAATTACCCCCACTTACACCAACACCTAACCATGACGACTTCTCCCAACATTATTTATTCTTCCATTTGCTGTCCTTGAATTAAAACTTATATTTTAGCAGTAATTATTAGTCATTATTCTTCAGTACCAGTTCACATTCCATCATTAGTTTTCCTAACATTTCATCAAGAGTTATTCATTTATCAATAATCTTTTTTTTTCACCAGTAGATATCCTTCCAGCATCCTTTCACCAGTACCTCTCAATACACAAGAATTTATCCTTCGTCCAGAAGATAAGACAGCATCATAGATCCTAATTTCACGAGGAATCTGTTTACTAGGGCCATGGACCAACCCATTGGCCACCACATGACATAACATAAGAAAGGAGGAGCACTGCAGCAGGCCTATTAGCCCATACTAGGCAGGTCCTTCACAATCCATCCCACTAACAGAATCATGGAGGAATATTTGAGTTTTAAACTCTTAATTAACCAGGAAGATTATTATCCTAACAGTGAAACTAACCTCTGTGTCGTCAAGATCATCAGGTCGAGCTTAAAAATTCTCTTCCTTTTCTTTTTATTAATAAATTGGTGACATCTGCATTGATCATTGATCCTTATTTTTTGGTCAGTACTCACCTATTTGTACTCGCCTAATTGCGGTTGCAGGGGTCGATTCATTGCTCCTGACACCTCTTCACTGGTCGATATGAAGTCCACTCTCTCCCTGCTCCATGAGATATACCTGTTCTTAAAGTTATATATTGATCCTGCCTCCACTACCTCACTCTCCAGACTATTCCGCTTCCTGACAACTCTGTGACTGAAGAAATGCTTCTTAACATCCCTGTGAATCATCTCAATCTACAGCTTCCAGTCCACCTTGTCAATTCCTCTCAGGATTTTCGTTATCAAGTCCCCTGTTCTCCAGTGTTGTCAGGTCATTTTCCCTTAACCTTTTCTCGAAGGACATGCCCCTTGGTTCCGGGACTAGTCTCGTTACAAACCTTTGCACTTTCTTGAATTTCTTGACCTGCTTGACTAGGTGTGGGCTCCAAACTGGTGTGCAACACCAGTATGGGCCTGACGTACACTCGTCGGGTCACCATCTGGAAAAGACCTGGGCCGGGACAAGACCGGCGAACCTACTACAATTGACGTGCACTGTACAGAGTCCTGAACCATTCCTTACTGAGGTATCGGAACGCTATTCTTAGGTTTGTTAGTCGACTAAATAAATAACTAGATGTAAATAACTAGATGTATTTCGGTCGCTGAACGTTGAGAAGGTAACCCCAGTATTGCAAAAGGACTCGTCCCAGCACATCAATGCACGCCAAAAAAATTAGTGCAAATTCTGGTACATGTTTACACAGTTAATCATTAATGATGAGATTACGAAGCAAATCAAATCTGGTATTTACAAGTTTGCAAATTAAGAAATGTGCAACACTAAATGAATTCAAACCTTTATTAAGAAACACCAGTTATAAGGCCAAACTTAAGAGGAATACTCTTGTTATCACAAAATGACAATATTAAAATACACCAAACATTAACTCAGAAAAAAACACGGAACGGGTGGGGTTTGAACCTATGGAGAGTAAAGTGTAAAGCTCCAGGCCATTACGTTCGTTTTATTAAGTTTTAGTCACTGCACAATTTGAATTATCGAGGTCTCAGAGTTGCCAGGTGAAGGTAATTAAAAAATTATCGCATGAAAATCATTTTTTTTTTCACTTCTGGTAGTTTGTTAAAAGAAATGGAAAATTATGATTAGCAAAATCCAAAATAAATCTATTTTTCTAAGCCTCTTAGAATTAAGTATGCTTGTATGTAATTGAGATTTAAATAAGATTTATTAAATCATCATTCAATAAAATTACCCTACGATAACACAGTAAATTCAAACACTGATTTATTACTGACCAGATTAATAAAACTGATTTTAAAACTTACCCT
>NW_027196145.1:10000-15000 GCF_038502225.1 Cherax quadricarinatus | reverse complement strand
CTTCTACTAGTAGTGTACCTTCTACCAGTAGTGTACCTTCTACCAGTAGTGTACCTTCTACCAGTAGTGTACCTTCTACCAGTAGTGTACCTTCTACCAGTAGTGTACCTTCTACCAGTAGTGTACCTTCTACCAGTAGTGTACCTTCTTCCTTCTACCAGTGTACCTTCTACCAGTAGTGTACCCTTCTACCAGTAGTGTACCTTCTACCAGTAGTGTACCTTCTACCAGTAGTGTACCTTCTACCAGTAGTGTACCTTCTACCAGTAGTGTACCTTCTACCAGTAGTGTACCTTCTACCAGTAGTGTACCTTCTACCAGTAGTGTACCTTCTACCAGTAGTGTACCTTCTACCAGTAGTGTACCTTCTACCAGTAGTGTACCTTCTACCAGTAGTGTACCTTCTACCAGTAGTGTACCTTCTACCAGTAGTGTACCTTCTACCAGTAGTGTACCTTCTACCAGTAGTGTACCTTCTACCAGTAGTGTACCTTCCACCAGTAGTGTACCTTCTACCAGTAGTGTACCTTCCACCAGTAGTGTACCTTCTACCAGTAGTGTACCTTCTACCAGTAGTGTACCTTCTACCAGTAGTGTACCTTCTACCAGTAGTGTACCTTCTACCAGTAGTGTACCTTCTACCAGTAGTGTACCTTCTACCAGTAGTGTACCTTCTACCAGTAGTGTACCTTCTACCAGTAGTGTACCTTCTACCAGTAGTGTACCTTCTACCAGTAGTGTACCTTCTACCAGTAGTGTACCCTCTAGCAGTAGTGTACCTTCTACCAGTAGTGTACCTTCTACCAGTAGTGTACCTTCTACCAGTAGTGTACCTTCTACCAGTAGTGTACCTTCTACCAGTAGTGTACCTTCTACCAGTAGTGTATCTTCAACCAGTAGTGTACCTTCTACCAGTAGTGTACCTTCTACCAGTAGTGTACCTTCTACCAGTAGTGTACCTTCTACCAGTAGTGTACCTTCTACCAGTAGTGTACCTTCTACCAGTAGTGTACCTTCTACCAGTAGTGTACCTTCTACCAGTAGTAGTAGTGTACCTTCTACCAGTAGTGTACCTTCTACCAGGAGTGTACCTTCTACCAGTAGTGTACCTTCTACCAGTAGTGTACCTTCTACCAGTAGTGTACCTTCTACCACCAGTAGTGTACCTTCTACCAGTATTGCACCTTCTTCCAGTAGTGTACGTTCTACCAGTAGTGTACGTTCTACCAGTAGTGTACGTTCTACCAGTAGTGTACGTTCTACCAGTAGTGTACCTTCTACCAGTAGTGTACCTTCTACCAGTAGTGTACCTTCTACCAGTAGTGTACCTTCTACCAGTAGTGTACCTTCTACCAGTAGTGTACCTTCTACCAGTAGTGTACCTTCTACCAGTAGTGTACCTTCTACCAGTAGTGTACCTTCTACCAGTAGTGTACCTTCTACCAGTAGTGTACCTTCTACCAGTAGTGTACCTTCTACCAGTAGTGTACCTTCTACCAGTAGTGTACCTTCTACCAGTAGTGTACCTTCTGCCAGTAGTGTACCTTCTACCAGTAGTGTACCTTCTACCAGTAGTGTACCTTAGTGTACTTCTACCAGTAGTGTACCTTCTACCAGTAGTGTACCTTCTACCAGTAGTGTACCTTCTAGTAGTGTACCTTCTACCAGTAGTTTACACTCTACCAGTAGTGTACCTTCTACCAGTAGTGTACCTTCTACCAGTAGTGTACCTTCTACCAGTAGTGTACCTTCTACCAGTAGTGTACCTTCTACCAGTAGTGTACCTTCTACCAGTAGTGTACCTTCTACCAGTAGTGTACCTTCTACCAGTAGTGTACCTTCTACCAGTAGTGTACCTTCTACCAGTAGTGTATCTTCAACCAGAAGTGTACCTTCTACCAGTAGTGTACCTTCTACCAGTAGTGTATCTTCAACCAGTAGTGTACCTTCTACCAGTAGTGTATCTTCAACCAGAAGTGTACCTTCTACCAGTAGTGTATCTTCAACCAGAAGTGTACCTTCTACCAGTAGTGTACCTTCTACCAGTAGTGTATCTTCAACCAGTAGTGTACCTTCTACCAGTAGTGTACCTTCAACCAGTAGTGTACCTTCTACCAGTAGTGTACCTTCTACCAGTAGTGTACCTTCTACCAGTAGTGTACCTTCTACCAGTAGTGTACCTTCTACCAGTAGTGTACCTTCTACCAGTAGTGTACCTTCTACCAGTAGTGTACCTTCTACCAGTAGTGTACCTTCTACCAGTAGTGTACCTTCTACCAGTAGTGTACCTTCTACCAGTAGTGTACCTTCTACCAGTAGTGTACCTTCTACCAGTAGTGTACCTTCTACCAGTAGTGTACCTTCTACCAGTAGTGTACCTTCTACCAGTAGTGTACCTTCTACCAGTAGTGTACCTTCTACCAGTAGTGTACCTTCTACCAGTAGTGTACCTTCTACCAGTAGTGTACCTTCTACCAGTAGTGTACCTTCTACCAGTAGTGTACCTTCTACCAGTAGTGTACCTTCTACCAGTAGTGTACCTTCTACCAGTAGTGTACCTTCTACCAGTAGTGTACCTTCTTCTACCAGTAGTGTACCTTCTAGTGTACCAGTAGTGTACCTTCTACCAGTAGTGTACCTTCTACCAGTAGTGTACCTTCTACCAGTAGTGTACCTTAGTGTACTTCTACCAGTAGTGTACCTTCTACCAGTAGTGTACCTTCTACCAGTAGTGTACCTTCTACCAGTAGTGTACCTTCTACCAGTAGTACCTTCTACCAGTAGTGTACCTTCTACCAGTTGTACCTTCTACCAGTAGTGTACCTTAGCTACCAGTACCTTCTACCAGTAGTGTACCTTCTACCAGTAGTGTACCTTCTACCAGTAGTGTACCTTCTACCAGTAGTGTACCTTCTACCAGTAGTGTACCTTCTACCAGTAGTGTACCTTCTACCAGTAGTGTACCTTCTACCAGTAGTGTACCTTCTACCAGTAGTGTACCTTCTACCAGTAGTGTACCTTCTACCAGTAGTGTACCTTCTACCAGTAGTGTACCTTCTACCAGTAGTGTACCTTCTACCAGTAGTGTACCCTTCAGTACCAGTAGTGTACCTTCTACCAGTAGTGTACCTTCTACCAGTAGTGTACCTTCTACCAGTAGTGTACCTTCTACCAGTAGTGTACCTTCTACCAGTAGTGTACCTTCCTACCAGTAGTGTACCTTCTACCAGTAGTGTACCTTCTACCAGTAGTGTACCTTCCACCAGTACCTTCTACCAGTAGTGTACCTTCTACCAGTAGTGTACCTTCTACCAGTAGTGTACCTTCTACCAGTAGTGTACCTTCTACCAGTAGTGTACCTTCTACCAGTAGTGTACCTTCTACCAGTAGTGTACCTTCTACCAGTAGTGTACCTTCTACCAGTACCTTCTACCAGTAGTGTACCTTCTACCAGTAGTGTACCTTCTTCCTTCTACCAGTAGTGTACCTTCTACCAGTAGTGTACCTTCTACCAGTAGTGTACCTTGTACTTCTACCAGTAGTGTACCTTACCTTCTACCAGTAGTGTACCTTCTACCAGTAGTGTACCTTCTACCAGTAGTGTACCTTCTACCAGTAGTGTACCTTCTACCAGTAGTGTACCTTCTTCTACCAGTAGTGTACCTTCAACCAGTAGTGTACCTTCTACCAGTAGTGTAGCTTCTACCAGAAGTGTACCTTCGACCAGTAGTGTAACTTCTACCAGTAGTGTACCTTCTACCAGTAGTGTACCTTCTTCTACCAGTAGTGTACCTTCTACCAGTAGTGTACCTTCTACCAGTAGTGTACCTTAGTGTACCTTCTACCAGTAGTGTACCAGTAGTGTACCTTCTACCAGTAGTGTATCTTCAACCAGAAGTGTACCTTCTACCAGTAGTGTATCTTCAACCAGAAGTGTACCTTCTACCAGTAGTGTATCTTCAACCAGAAGTGTACCTTCTACCAGTAGTGTATCTTCAACCAGAAGTGTACCTTCTACCAGTAGTGTACCTTCTACCAGTAGTGTATCTTCAACCAGTAGTGTACCTTCTACCAGTAGTGTACCTTCTACCAGTAGTGTACCTTCAACCAGAAGTGTACCTTCTACCAGTAGTGTACCTTCTACCAGTAGTGTATCTTCAACCAGTAGTGTACCTTCTACCAGTAGTGTACCTTCTACCAGTAGTATACCTTCTACCAGTAGTGTACATTCTACCAGTAGTGTACCTTCTACCAGTAGTGTACCTTCTACCAGTAGTGTACCTTCTACCAGTAGTGTACCTTCTACCAGTAGTATAACTTCTACCAGTAGTGTACCTTCTACCAGTAGTGTACCTTCTACCAGTAGTATACCTTCCAGTTGTGTACCAGAGTAGTGTACCTTCTACCAGTAGTGTACCTTCTGTACCTTCTACCAGTCTACCAGTAGTAGTAGTGTACCTTCTACCAGTAGTGTACCTTCTACCAGTAGTGTACCTTCTACCAGTAGTGTACCTTCTACCAGTAGTGTACCTTCTACCAGTAGTGTACCTTCTACCAGTAGTGTACCTTCTACCAGTACCTTCTACCAGTATTGTACCTTCTACCAGTAGTGTACCTTCTACCAGTAGTGTACCTTCTACCAGTAGTGTACCTTCTACCAGTAGTGTACCTTCTACCAGTAGTGTACCTTCTACCAGTAGTGTACCTTCTAGCATTAGTATTTGCCTTCCTAGTACTGTCATTCCAGCTACAGTTGTTCCTGTAACAGTAGTTATCCAGTACTGGTAGTTACCCGGACTTGGTAGTTACCCGGACTTGGTAGTTATCCATTACTGGTAGTTACCAATTTGGAGGATGAATATTACTGGTATTTACCCTTTCAAGATTTGTTATCTTTGCAGCTCTTGTTGTCCATCAACCATTAGTTATCCTTCCAGCTGCAGTAGTTATCTTTTTATTATATAAGCAGTTAACATTCCATCAGTAGTTTTCCTAACATA
>NW_027196145.1:0-5000 GCF_038502225.1 Cherax quadricarinatus | reverse complement strand
TACCTTCTACCAGTAGTGTACCTTCTACCAGTAGTGTACCTTCTACCAGTAGTGTACCTTCTACCAGTAGTGTACCTTCTACCAGTAGTGTACCTTCTACCAGTAGTGTACCTTCTACCAGTAGTGTACCTTCTAGCAGTAGTGTACCTTCTACCAGTAGTGTACCTTCTACCAGTAGTGTACCTTCTACCAGTAGTGTACCTTCTACCAGTACCTTCTACCAGTAGTGTACCTTCTACCAGTAGTGTACCTTCTACCAGTAGTGTACCTTCTACCAGTAGTGTACCCTTCTACCAGTAGTGTACCTTCTACCAGTAGTGTACCTTCTACCAGTAGTGTACCTTCAGTAGTGTACCTTCTACCAGTAGTGTACCTTCTACCAGTAGTGTACCTTCTACCAGTAGTGTACCTTCTAGCAGTAGTGTACCTTCTACCAGTAGTGTACCTTCTACCAGTAGTGTACCTTCTAGCAGTAGTGTACCTTCTACCAGTAGTGTACCTTCTACCAGTAGTGTACCTTCTACCAGTAGTGTACCTTCTACCAGTAGTGTACCTTCTACCAGTAGTGTACCTTCTACCAGTAGTGTACCTTCTACCAGTAGTGTACCTTCTACCAGTAGTGTACCTTCTACCAGTAGTGTACCTTCTACCAGTAGTGTACCTTCCACCAGTACTTATCAGTCAAGTATTTATGCTTCCACCAGTACTTATCAGTCAAGTATTTATGCTTCCACCAGTACTTATCAGTCAAGTATTTATGCTTCCACCAGTACTTATCAGTCAAGTATTTATGCTTCCACCAGTACTTATCAGTCAAGTATTTATGCTTCCACCAGTACTTATCAGTCAAGTATTTATGCTTCCACCAGTACTTATCAGTCAAGTATTTATGCTTCCACCAGTACTTATCAGTCAAGTATTTATGCTTCCACCAGTACTTATCAGTCAAGTATTTATGCTTCCACCAGTACTTATCAGTCAAGTATTTATTATGTCTTTATGCTTCCACCAGTACTTATCAGTCAAGTATTTATGCTTCCACCAGTACTTATCAGTCAAGTATTTATGCTTCCACCAGTACTTATCAGTCAAGTATTTATGCTTCCACCAGTACTTATCAGTCAAGTATTTATGCTTCCACCAGTACTTATCAGTCAAGTATTTATGCTTCCACCAGTACTTATCAGTCAAGTATTTATGCTTCCACCAGTACTTATCAGTCAAGTATTTATGCTTCCACCAGTACTTATCAGTCAAGTATTTATGCTTCCACCAGTACTTATCAGTCAAGTATTTATGCTTCCACCAGTACTTATCAGTCAAGTATTTATGCTTCCACCAGTACTTATCAGTCAAGTATTTATGCTTCCACCAGTACTTATCAGTCAAGTATTTATGCTTCCACCAGTACTTATCAGTCAAGTATTTATGCTTCCACCAGTACTTATCAGTCAAGTATTTATGCTTCCACCAGTACTTATCAGTCAAGTATTTATGCTTCCACCAGTACTTATCAGTCAAGTATTTATGCTTCCACCAGTACTTATCAGTCAAGTATTTATGCTTCCACCAGTACTTATCAGTCAAGTATTTATGCTTCCACCAGTACTTATCAGTCAAGTATTTATGCTTCCACCAGTACTTATCAGTCAAGTATTTATGCTTCCACCAGTACTTATCAGTCAAGTATTTATGCTTCCACCAGTACTTATCAGTCAAGTATTTATGCTTCCACCAGTACTTATCAGTCAAGTATTTATGCTTCCACCAGTACTTATCAGTCAAGTATTTATGCTTCCACCAGTACTTATCAGTCAAGTATTTATGCTTCCACCAGTACTTATCAGTCAAGTATTTATGCTTCCACCAGTACTTATCAGTCAAGTATTTATGCTTCCACCAGTACTTATCAGTCAACAAGTATTTATGCTTCCACCAGTACTTATCAGTCAAGTATTTATGCTTCCACCAGTACTTATCAGTCAAGTATTTATGCTTCCACCAGTACTTATCAGTCAAGTATTTATGCTTCCACCAGTACTTATCAGTCAAGTATTTATGCTTCCACCAGTACTTATCAGTCAAGTATTTATGCTTCCACCAGTACTTATCAGTCAAGTATTTATGCTTCCACCAGTACTTATCAGTCAAGTATTTATGCTTCCACCAGTACTTATCAGTCAAGTATTTATGCTTCCACCAGTACTTATCAGTCAAGTATTTATGCTTCCACCAGTACTTATCAGTCAAGTATTTATGCTTCCACCAGTACTTATCAGTCAAGTATTTATGCTTCCACCAGTACTTATCAGTCAAGTATTTATGCTTCCACCAGTACTTATCAGTCAAGCATTTATGCTTCCACCAGTACTTATCAGTCAAGTATTTATGCTTCCACCAGTACTTATATTTAAGCTTCCACCAGTACTTATCAGTCAAGTATTTATGCTTCCACCAGTACTTATCAGTCAAGTATTTATGCTTCCACCAGTACTTATCAGTCAAGTATTTATGCTTCCACCAGTACTTATCAGTCAAGTATTTATGCTTCCACCAGTACTTATCAGTCAAGTATTTATGCTTCCACCAGTACTTATCAGTCAAGTATTTATGCTTCCACCAGTACTTATCAGTCAAGTATTTATGCTTCCACCAGTACTTATCAGTCAAGTATTTATGCTTCCACCAGTACTTATCAGTCAAGTATTTATGCTTCCACCAGTACTTATCAGTCAAGTATTTATGCTTCCACCAGTACTTATCAGTCAAGTATTTATGCTTCCACCAGTACTTATCAGTCAAGTATTTATGCTTCCACCAGTACTTATCAGTCAAGTATTTATGCTTCCACCAGTACTTATCAGTCAAGTATTTATGCTTCCACCAGTACTTATCAGTCAAGTATTTATGCTTCCACCAGTACTTATCAGTCAAGTATTTATGCTTCCACCAGTACTTATCAGTCAAGTATTTATGCTTCCACCAGTACTTATCAGTCAAGTATTTATGCTTCCACCAGTACTTATCAGTCAAGTATTTATGCTTCCACCAGTACTTATCAGTCAAGTATTTATGCTTCCACCAGTACTTATCAGTCAAGTATTTATGCTTCCACCAGTACTTATCAGTCAAGTATTTATGCTTCCACCAGTACTTATCAGTCAAGTATTTATGCTTCCACCAGTACTTATCAGTCAAGTATTTATGCTTCCACCAGTACTTATCAGTCAAGTATTTATGCTTCCACCAGTACTTATCAGTCAAGTATTTATGCTTCCACCAGTACTTATCAGTCAAGTATTTATGCTTCCACCAGTACTTATCAGTCAAGTATTTATGCTTCCACCAGTAGGTGAGAAAGCATGATAAATCCTTATTATAAGACAAATCTCTGATTCTTGTGACGTATCTTGAATGTTTACTGGGGCCATAGACCAACCTATTTTCCAACACCTGACACGGAGGTATATATAAATTTTCAACCCTTTACTAAACAGGAAGATTCGTATACTGCCAGTGAGGTTGACCTCTGTGTCGTCAAGATCATCAGGTCGAGCTTATCATATCGTCCTTTCTTCCTTTTCTTTACTAATAAATGGGTGATATCTGCATTGATCAAGTGCCTTTTTATAGTTTTGATTTGTCTGTTCAAGGAAATATTGCAGAAATATATTTAATTGAAGAAGTATGTTTGGAAGAAGCATCATCATGGTTGAACCTTTAACCTCTATGTATTTCCTTTAGATTTTTCTTGCCATTTTAATAATAATAATATTATTATTATTAATATTAATTTTATTATTAATTTTATTATTATTATTATTATTATTATTATTATTATTATTATTATTATTATTATTATTATTATTATTGAATTTATATTCATTATTTTACTTTAATTCCATCGTTTATTTTGATTTCTTTTTATTTAATTTCATATATTTTGTTTTTCTATCATTCTTCATTCTCTTTTCATTTACCTTCAATTCATCATAAACTTTTCCAAGTTATCTTTGTACCTTCACCAGTAATTTTCTTTTCACTCTCACCTGTTGTTCCATTCACTTTCTTCTTAAACTTACGTCTTTGAGTTTTGTTCACCTTAAACTTGACGTAGAAATATATTTGGGTCTTAAAATATTTGACTACCCAGGAATATTCGTAGCATGACGGTGAGGTTGGTCGCTGGTGTCAAAACATTTCATTACCCAGGAATATTCGTAGCATGAGGGTGAGGTTGGTCGCTGGTGTCAAAACATTTCATTACCCAGGAATATTCGTAGCATGACTGTGAGGTTGGTCGCTGGTGTCAAAACATTTCATTACCCAGGAATATTCGTAGCATGACGGTGAGGTTGGTCGCTGGTGTCAAAACATTTCCTTAACCAGGAATATTCGTAACATGACGGTGAGGTTGGTCGCTGGTGTCAAAACATTTCCTTAACCAGGAATATTCGTAACATGACGGTGAGGTTGGTCGCTGGTGTCAAACCATTTCATTACTCAGGAATATTCGTAACATGACGGTGAGGTTGGTCGCTGGTGTCAAACCATTTCATTACTCAGGAATATTCGTAGCATGACGGTGAGGTTGGTCGCTTTTGTTAAGCCATTTCATTACTCAAGAATATTCGTAGCATGAGGGTGAGGTTGGTCGCTGGTGTCAAACCATTTCATTACTCAAGAATATTCGAAGCATGAGGGTGAGGTTGGTCGCTGGTCTTTAATATTGACAACATTAGTTATGTTTTACAGTCTTGTTCAAGTCATGCTTTTAAAAGTCTGTTCCCTCTTTTCCCTCTAGTCTCCCCCTGATCATATGTTCAAGAATCCATCCGTGGACCATGAATGTTTTTCTTTTCCCACTTCACAAAGTGCAGAGTTCTGACGATCTTGATTATTATTAATATATTCCTAAGTTAACATTAAAATCTATTGGATCTTATAGTGACTACTGAATGATAGTCAATCAATTATGATTTCATATCATTAAATTTTGT